>NW_010142674.1:0-38631 GCF_000699245.1 Pterocles gutturalis | reverse complement strand
CTTAATGATTCTATGATTCTATGATCTGCTGCCAGCCCCAGTGTAGGTGCCCGCCACCAGCCCCGAGAGGACACCATTCCCACCAGCCGCCTCTCTCTCCCAGGGCAACCAACCCTTCCTGGCAGGCCGCCTGGCTAGGCATCCTGCTCTGGTGATGTAGGAAGGACTTCCCCGGCCACTTTCCCTTGCTGATGCAGCACTGTGGTTATGGCCCTCGAGGGGCCATCGTGGTTGGCTGGAGACTGGACAGATGCTGGAAGGAGCAAAGGCCACCCTCTCTCCCCATCGCCATGCTTTCACATTGGCACCGATTCCTTCTCCATGTTATCTGGAACCGAGTCACGGAAGCGAGGCAGTGCCCAGGCCTGGCTCAGGTGGGCAGCATGCCCACTAGGAAGCTGCAGGAAGGGCTGATGCTGCCGAAGGGACCCATCCTGCCTGAGCCGAGGGAGCCACTCTGGGCTCCCACCCTTCTCCTGGCCCCCAGCACCGCACAGGCTCAGAGGCCCACCCCTCCAAAAGCAGATAACATCCCTCTCCAGGAGCTACTCAGGGTGAATAGGGGGCACGAGGGTGTAAACAGACAGTAACCCAAAGAGTGACTCCCTCCTCCCACCCTGGCACTATGGCCCTGCCCTGAGACAAAACGGAGCAGGGGTGCAGCCCGGCACCTCCCTCCTCCCCACAAGGCTCCTGCCAGCAGCCAAGAAGCAAGCCCCAGCACCAGGTGGCTCGGTGTGCAGCACACCAGACGACAGCAGCCATGAAGGTAGCCAGCTGGCGATGGCTAGAGGCGTGGGGGCCAAGGGTGGGGGCACAGGGGGGAGCCCCAGCCAGATTCGGGAATGGGTGCTCAGTGTGTGACCGCTCCCTTGCGAGGCAGCGTGTGTGGGCCCACGCCACTGCCAGCCTTGCTGCTGACGGCCAACGGGAGGACGATAAAACCGCGTGGCCCTGTCAGCAGAGGAGGATGCAGCAGAGAGGGGAGAGAGGAAAGAGCCAGAGCGATGGGAGTCCTCTGGCTCCAGGAAGCCAGGTGGCTTCCTGCTGGCTCCTGCTTTCCCCGGCTGCTGGAAGAGAGCTTTGGACAAGCTCAGGCAGTTGCACGGTGCCCTAAAAATCAGCAGCTGTATTTGTTCATTTTAAGGGGGTATACATCTATCATTCTTTTATTTGCCTGGTCTGTGAGCCTGCGAGGCACACTCTCTTAATATTCTCAGTTTCCTCTACAATGGCAAGGGCTGGAACATCACTTTTGTCTTATTACTTCTCACAAAAATTGAGCTCATTCTTTAATCCCTGGACTTGGGGCATGAGATCTCAAGCAGCCCTCCAAATGCCATGAGACTCATGATTGAATCACTAATGCTTCCTGCCACAGGCCAGGATGCAAAAATTCAGACAGCTATCTGCACCATTTCATGACCGATATTCAGATGCTGTTTGAGTGCAAAGGCCAGCACCAGGCAATCACCGTTAATATTAATTCCCCAGTTTGCACTCCTGCTTTGCATGCTCTTCTGCCAACCTGCACCTAACTACCAAACTGCTGCATCTTGGGTCTCTGGGGGCGTGAACGTGCTTCTGTGAGACAGAAGGGATGACAGAACAATACCTCTCCTTTTTGTGATGCCTCTCAGACTCCTGTGGGTCTCTGGCCTGCTAAAATTTGATGCTGTGCGTGGCCTGAAACTTTTCTTACGAGCAACTTCTGGGCAAGTCTGCCGATTGTTCTTGCTTTTCAAGAAGGTATGGAGGGAGATGGCTGCTGGTCTCTCGTTTCCTAAAAATTGCTCCCTGGCTACACTGTGCTGAGAGACAGCAGGGGGACTTGTTGTGCTTGGATAGTAAAGCAGCAGGGATCATACCACAAGAACTAAAGAAAGAAAATGTTACTCTGTAAGGAGAAAAAGTTATTTCTCAGCAGTTCATGAGAGTTTTTAATTAAAAAAAAAACAAACATATATATATACACACACACAGCCTGTCCAGGCAATCACAGTGCATCCCATGCCCAAGACTATTTACTGCACAGTTCCCTCTTTTATGCCCCACTGTAGAGCTAATACATGAGCCAGAAACCATGCAATTAAATGTTAATTTTGGAAGAGTTAGCTCCAGTAAATACATGAAATTGTGAATTATACAGGAGACAGAAGATACAAGATTGCAAATGCAACAGGCAGAACATTATTTTACTCTGTAAACCATCTACTAATAGACCTTTTCAAAACAGGCATCAAACACTATATAATGGGTATAAGTCTCACCCTCCCCCAAACAATCAAACAACGCAAATTTATTGTGGATCCTGTTAAACTGGACTTCACCTGATGTAAGTTAATTTATTAATACATAGGGCAAGTATAAATGTAAACAAAAACCCCATGGGTTTTCTATTTATTTGCAATACTAATGACAGTAAATATTGCTTGTGCTATGGATGCCTACTATGTTTCACAAAGAGGTTAAGTACATAGAATTATAGAATCATAGAATGGTTTGGGTTGGAAAGGACCTTAAAGACCATGGAGTTCCAACCCCCCTGCCATGGGCAGGGACACCCTCCACTAGACCAGGTTGCTCAAAGATACATTTAACTTCCTGAGGAGGACAGTAAATGCTAGAAATATGAGCCCAATCTTATTGATTTGTGTGAATATCTAAAAGACTATGGCAAAAACAAGACAAAAAAAAATGAACCAAAGAGACAGACTCAGCCTTCACATTTAATGAAAAAAAACCCCTAGTTCTTCATGGACAAAAAAGTTCCATTTGCTAGCTAGAGTTTTGTTCTGATTTAATAGCAAACATTCATCTGTACTCTATCCTGCTAGTTATCACTTAGTGCATACTGACAGGTCTGCAAAGGCTCTGTAGGAATAACTGAGTTTCTGCCAACTTTGCACGCTGTTGGGTCAGTCCTTATGTGGAAGGCTTAATAATGTGTACTCTACGATAGCCAGTATCTCTGATAATTCTGAGTCCTCACTGATCTTTGCTGGCCTGTCTTGAAGGACAGTAGGGCATGTATCACCCCTCCCTGGTGCACATTACAAAACCTGAACTAGCCATTTAAGCTTTTGCATAATTTAGAGGAGTCAGCATAACTAGAGAACATGGTCTAAACTAGAATTAGCCTTCCTTCCTCTTTAACCATCTTTTCTCTCTTCTCGCACTTAAATGAGATTGAGGTTTCAGTGTGGGAAACATGGAAACTATGTTTAGCATCTGTTCTGCTACTCCTCCTGTCAGCCAGGACTCAGGCAGTCATACCAGCTGTCCTCCCCTTCAAATGCAGCCATGACAATTGATGTCAATTTACCAGTAACCGCTACAGGTGATACATGTGGTCCTTGCATATCCCACATGCAGGGAAAAGTTTTCCGCAATACATGGGTGGGAGCTGTGTGTCCAGAGTTGGTTAACTGATGCCTTTCTTTCTCTGAGTGATCTTAAAAGGTGAGGATTTCTGGTCCAGGATTTTATGAATCCACTGACCTTGCAAGACACAGTGATGCTGAACAATGAGAGCTCACACAACCTGACAGAACCCCATGTGAAACTCATGCTGTGGGAAAGCATAGAAATAGCATGAAGAAGCATCTCTCAGCTATACAAGAATGTCTGATAACTGGTACAATTTTGTACCCCCAAAAACAGATAGCAAAGGTCCTTCAGCTGCTCCTTGCATGGACTGTTTCATTCTGTTTTTCCTTGATTTCTCTCTAGTAACTAAAGCCTTCAAGCCTTAACCCTATGTAAGCTGTGAAAGGAAGGCTCTAACAGCAAACTACTGTACTGACAGAAACCAGTAAGGGTATTTCTTTCTTAAATACAGGAACTTAAAAATGTGCTTTCTGCTATAATTCTAAATGTAAGCTCCTACACCAAACATAAAATAAAAATTGTCAGCATTCACTATCATGAAGAATAGAAGCATGGGCTGGCCACATATAAATGTAGACAAAACTTCTAATAATGACAATGTTTGGCAAGGGTTTTTTACATATGGATGCCAGTTCTATTTCTAGTAAATACTTTTCATTGCTCATTTACATGCTAATATTTTTTCTCATCCATATTAATGCTGTTTCTGGAGCAGTTTGGCAACATCAAGCAGTAAGTGGAATAAAGCAAAGTAAACATTAATAAATATTATAAAATAGGTGCATTATAAGGCTCTTTTCAGTCTTGACAAGTTTTGTACCTTTACAGAAATAATTTGAGTAGTGGATGGGTCATCTTCCTGGATTTTGCATGACAATAACATATTCTCATGACATCTTAGAAATGAAGCCTTTAATTTCTAGTAACCAGTGTCTGGGGTAATGTAATATGAAGAAAACAACACATACTGCTTACAGTGGCAAGTGGGAAAGGTCTTTTATCCAAGTCTGTGAAGCAGAGCTGCTGGTAATACTATCTGAGGTCAATATTAGACACAGATTTTTTTCATTTCATCTGCCTTTCTCCACATACTACCTCTCATGACACCAACAGCAAAACATAAAAATCTGTTCCTTAATTAAGATATTTAATTTTTTTAATCACTTGTACTACGCAAAACTTGGCTTCTCACTTGGACTTTCTGTACTAATGATAAAAGAACAAAACGTGTTCTCTATTTGGTTATGACTTATACTTCACTGATAAGTTACGAAAAAAATAACAGACTGACAAATTTGTAGAACAATAGGTAGAGCAACGCCTTTAAAGTAGGCATGAAGTCATTAGGACAAAGGTGTTTACTTAATCAAAATGCAAGATTACTTGGTCTAGAAACATGAAGTTACAGGAAATGTGACTGAAGTAGTTCCCATCATGAGAAGTATATGCAAGCTGACCTGTCCTTTATATGCAATGTCGGGAACTAAAGACAAAGACTTTTCTTCCTAAAGCTTGATCAAACTTAGGAAATGGTTAAAGAAGAAGGTGTGCAGTTGTCTAGCATAATTTCTTTGTGCTGAGGGTTATTGGGGAAAAAATACTGCAGCAGAATTTTAAAATAATCTGGAGGCCATTCTAACCTGCCAATGTTTCTTCTCAAGTTTTTTCTCAAGTAATTCTTATTAGGAAACATGTCAGGCTGTGCATGAAATATATTTGTGCACTCTCCCTTCATGTCACCAACCCAGCTTCCACTTTAGACATGACACTATTTCCATTAATTTGTACAGCAATCAAATTGAATTATGTCTCCAGGTAGTACACTCATTGTATGTGTGTATGTGTATATATATGTATATCTCAAAATATTCAGCTCTGTTTTTTTTTTAATTTCTTCAAATATTTCCATGATTTATTGCTTAAACTCTGTAACAGAAAAGGTTTAGTAGATCTTTTTTATCCCCATAGGCTATCCAAAATCTATCAAAAAAAAATACTCAAAAAAATGTTTCAAGAACTTTGAAAGTCAAGAACTTACTGGCCAGCACTGTCCAAATCCTAGCAGGCAATAGCACACCAGTATGATGAAAAACACTGTCCATAAACCAGTAGGACACTGGGCAATAACTATACGTAAAGAGGAGATGCATGAGGAGACACAAATACAGCAACAACCCTCATTGTACATTGAGAGATGCTGCAGAGAGTAAAATGCATTTATTGCTTGTGGAATCAGCACTCCCACACTCCAAAACGGACTGGTTACCCTTGACTATGAGGGACTTGCAATAACACTGCAATTGAGAACTTTTAATTAGCTTTCCCATATGTCATTGCCTTTGCATAATCTATTTTTTAACACCAGTTTTACAATATTTCTCCTCATTAATGTAACCAACTTTTACTTCTTTTCTAATTTGAATTCATGATACTACATATGTAAGCATAAGCTTAGACCTTCACACAGCCACAATCCATTCAGACACAGGCCGTTTCCTATCACTTGTCAGATTTCTACAGTTGGTCAGAAAAAATAACTCTCCATTCCACAAAGAATTCTGACATACCGGGACTTATTTTCATTTTAAATTAGACAAAAGGTTGCTATATGAAAACTTTCACCAAAACCTTTATTGAAAGGATGAACTGTAACACACTGGCGTGTGTTTTACAGATGTTAAAACTTTCTAACAAACTTCTCGCATTTGGAGAAGACTTGCATTTTCTGAGGGAAGATTTCTCTGATTAAGACCATGCAATTAGCTCTACTAAGTGTTTCCATGCCTTTTTGCACTCAATATCTGATAACATTTGTTATTGAAATTGTGTGCAATTGAATTACATACAGTCGTAACTGCAAGAAACAACAGGTGAAACTGTGCAAGAGAGCACACAGTATGCACCTTGGTACAGCCACTCCACACTGTACCAAGTCACTCTTCTCGCCTGCTACTCTTCTTTCTCTTCTTCCTCAGACTGCATCTTCTGATGCTCTAGGAAGCCGTTTATCTGGAGCGAAAGCCTAATTCCAAACAGGCCAGGAATGTCATTTCCACGCTGGAACAGAGAGCACACGCGAAGCTGGACACCAGAACCTCACAGAGCAGTGGGCAGCCTTCCAGTCTGAAACTCCGCTCTGCTCACGTTTGCAACAGGCATCACCGCACGATAAAGCTTGCTGTAGTTGAACCTCTTAAAGAGCTTCTAGCCTAAATTTACAGTCCTGCTTTAAAGCCAAGTCTTTGAGCTTTGGATTCATTGCATCCAGCAACAATTGGTGAAACAAAAGACAAATGATGGATGTTTTAGCCTTGCTATAGCTTATTAATCATGGTGCTCTTACAACTCTACTCTGACCATTCACGAAATAAGCAGTTTCGCAAGATATTCAATATGGTGTGTGGAACATACTGGAAAAGGTTACTACTTAAAATGCAGTCACCTGAGTCAGGAATTGCAGTGCACATCTGGAATATGTTTTCCTTCTAAATCTCTGAGTCTTGGATTCATTAGATCAGACAAAAATCCACATATTATATTCATGAGAGAGTTCAGGAACAACAAAAAGCCTTGGCAAGTACAAGATAGGAAAGGCAGATGTTGTCCTCACCTCCACCCATGAGAATCTGATTGCCAGCTCAGCTAACATCACTCCACCTATTTGCGAAGAGGACTTGGATAGTCCATGTTAATCCAAACACAGGCCCAGTGCTGCCACTTATCTGATATCTTCACCTCTTGCTGAGAAAAATACAAAGGATGTTTGTAAGGGAGAGAGAGCCACTGTCCGTGTCCCACTTGAAAAAAGATGTTATGAAATTGCAGGCTAGATTCATTTCTGGGAAAAAACAGCAGATGTTTAAGGACTGATCCTGCAGCCCTCTTTGTGTAAGTCTTTCTCTTGGCTTCACTAGGACTGGCAATGTGAAAAGAGGCCTCAGGGCTAAGCCCAAAGGTTTAACATTTTGTGTCTTAATGAACAAATTCTGAAACATTGTAAGTTCAAATGTAGGCTGTGGTGCTTTATCATAATTTCTATTATACAGACTGTCATTCCTGAAATGTCAGCAAACCCTACTTTTGCCCAAGCTATTTTTGTGACCTCCTTTCATCATAGGGCAATTTTTGTAGCACGAGGCATTCAACTCCAGGTCTCCAAGTGCTTCATAAAATAAGCAAAAATCACCGTTCCCCTATTGCAGATGGAGAAAACTTTAGTAAGAATGACTAAAAATGGGTCTTGGCTTAGAAAACATATATCCCTCATGCCAAGCTCCACGCCATATTTGGGGCTACCCTGCATCTAACTAAAATTATCACACCAAGTAGAGCTGATGAATCACTAACTTCCAGAGACAAGGAAGTGTCCATGAGCATCTGATTTAAAGAGCTGCCATTTCATAATCAATCATTTCATCTGCAGTCTTTATCTGACAGTAAGATGCAAAGGAATAGTTTAACCCCAAACCAAAAATTAATAAATGGAAATGGTAAACTCCTTCATACATGTCACATGCCCCGAACACCATCAAAGCAATGCAGTGGGCTTGTTCAAATGCAATGATGAAAGCCTCCATTCTGCATCTGCTTCAGCACGTGTTCAATGCCCGAGTGACTTCAAGAGGGGTATGCTTGGAAGCAGCTCTGCCCGTGCATAGCCATCGAAGAACCACACCAGGCTTCTGAATGGAAGTGGACCTCAAAATTCACAAGACTGTCATCAGAAAGCCTAGGGAATAAAGCAGACAATCCAGTGCTATACAGTGATGAGTCTGGTACCATTTTTCCTTCTGCATGAGCAGAGTGCTGGTGAACTACTTAAAGGCTGAGTAATACCAGGTTTTATCTACTGCACCAGCAGCTGAACGCACAGGGTTAGGTGGCTGCAGGGCCAATGCAGCACAATGATCAGTTGGGCTCAGAATATGTATTCCTGAATGATTATGTCAACCTTAATTCACCAGTGCTAAAAACAATACAATTGTATCCTGCAGATTGTATATTGTATAGGCATTTTAAAAGAAACTGTAGCTTTGAATGCTTATTTTAGCACTTCCATCCATATAAAGAGCTGGAACACTGAAGTTTGAATGACTATTTTTTCAGTCAATACAATACTTTTCTTCCTTTTCATTTTGATAGCATTGTCAATTATGAACTTTAAAAGCTTGAAGTTTTTTCCTCCTTCAAGCTTGGATGTTAACTTCTAGGGCTTCAGAATGCCTAGAAAACTAGGAAAACTTGGATATAAAACTCCATTTCTGCCCCAGCCCAGGGCTAGCCCATTCCTTCTTCCTTGCTTTTCTTGTATAGGACTTTATCATTCTGAAGGAGCAGCCAACCTTCTACATTGTTAAAAAATATAAACATCCTTTTTTTTTTTTTTTTTCAGCAATCTTTCAAGCAAAAATTTGTTTGGCAAAACAGGTGGCAGGTTTGTAAAGTGGCTCACAGCCCAGTGGGAAGTGAACTGAAATGAACTTTTGATAATAACCCACAAAGATATTAGGAAAGAGTCTCAGGACCAAAACAGCTGCCCAGAACAAGACACTGTCCCCATTCTAGGCATTCAATCCTATAGTTTCCTCTTAAAATCTTCGGCATCACAGATGGCCACAGCAGTTTGAATGGGATGTCTTCAAGAATTACTGTGTGCTTACTGGAGTTAGTCATCTGCCCAGAACTAAGGGATTTGCTTGAACATGGTAACTGCCCTGGTACTCTCATTTTGGAAACTTTATTGAGAGAATTCTTAACATAAATACACCCCATGACTTTTTTTCCTGCCTTTTTAAAAAGATTTGTCCAGTGTTATCACAAGAGTATAACATCTGCAGCTCTTTTTCCTACCGTTTAGGCAAAACTACAAGATTATACATTACATTTATACTAAGTTTAATATTTGTTAACTGTGGTGGGTTGACCCACATATATATATTTGTATATATAATTATATATTCCCATTATAAATATACAAATAAGTATATGTACACACACACATTTTTAGGTAATCCCATCCTCAATCTCTGAACAAATCATAAAGCAAAAATAGTTCAGGCGTTAAAATACTTTTCTCTAAGGCATATGATGTACCAAAGACAAACTCATCAGCAAAGTGATAAGAAATGTATAGGAAGGAATGAAGAGACCTTTACAGTCATTGCGTTGATGAAAGAATTAAATCTTAGGGGTAAAACTGAAATCATCATCCAAATCAGTTTCCTTTTCAATGAACCTTCAGTTTTTATGAATGCCTAACACCACTAGGGAAATAACACTTGGACGATGGCCATGAACTGAACTTCTTGGTGACCCATCACTTCCCTGTAGTGCCTCTGTGCGTGGCGTTTGTGCACGTGTGCACATGTGTGCGTGTGTGTGCATGTGGGGTGTGATGAGTGGGTCACTCACCTTCTGGTTGGAAAGACTGCGGTTACGGGGGATGTCAGCTCCAAATGTAATATGAGCTACCCCAAAGAAATTGTGGGAAAACAAATGGGTGTCCACTGGGCATGTTACCCATTAAATGTATCTAGTCCTCTCAACCAGCAGGCAGGCATGGCAGGGGAACTGTACTCGGGCTCACCTTCCACCCCAGGTACCCCCTGGAGCTGGAGATCCTCTCGCCTGCTGCATCAGGCTGACAAGGTCCCAGATGCTCCCCTGTGTTCACCTTCATCCACACTTAAAATTCTCACCTTCCTATTTAGAGAACATTTACCACATCTTACTAAAGTAATTTCCTTGCTTCATACCTTTTGCAAACACTACTTTAGCCATCTTTATTTGTAACAATATTTTTATTTACTTCCAAATGTATTCACCTTGATGTTTTTGACTGACTTATCTGCATTAGATAACTGGAATTAAAATGCAAATTGCCATTGATTTTAAAAAATTCACTACATTACAAGTGCTTTCCATTTTTGCATAACATTGTAAAATAAAGTCTTTTGTATACATTATTCTGCCCTCCTTTTCCTCAGCCACTTTTTATTCTGGATCTTCCATGTATACGTTGAATATATACATATAAAGTATTACAGGTTTCTTATGGTATTTCCCATTTTATGAGCACATGGAATATTGCTCAGATGGGTAATCTTTCTAAATTCAGAATGAACTTTCCAAGTATGCCCACTGTGTATGTAAAATATGACTTCCTGTCACGATAACCTTTACAGTGTATAGCCTAACATACTTTCCTATAATTGTTTATAATGAATATCTTGATTCATACTTCAGCACATGTTATTTTAGTTGTTTGCCACAAAACATGACTAATGAAATTAATATGGGGTTGAATGTCACGGTATTGTCACTTCTGTGTGTGCAAAGATCAACACAGGAGAGTGCTTCATAAAACAGCAATGAAGCGAAGCGCGTGCTTATGTTTAAGCATATTTAACCTGCTCTGCTGAGCAAGTATAAAGTAAGGACATTGTTGTTCTAGCTCAAACGTTAACTATGAGATCAAAGAGACTGGTACGGTTTTTGATATATTGCAGCTAGAGAGGTAGCCAAATCAACAAACGGATCAGAAGAATAATGTTGCTTTATACCTATGACAGGCAAAGGTTGGAGCAAATGTTCTTTTTTTGTCCCCAAACAAAACAAACCAAACAAAACAGAACAACCACAGCAAGAAACTCCCACAAACACACACAGAAAAAATTGCTTTGTGACAGTAAAAAAAAAAATTAATCCAAATTACACCTGTGGTTTTTCTTTTAAACTGAGTTCTTATTCCTTTATTTAAGCTGTGTTTTTCTAAACAAAATCACCAATCCAAAATCACAAAATATAAACCATTACTTCAGGAATTTTTTATCTTTTTTCATTCTTTTCCCCTTTTTTTAGGAGAACTACCTCACAAATTCAACCTTTATCTTTACCATGCAACTTGTGTCTCTGCAACCATGCTTTCTGATGAATGCCATATGCAGCAGAAACAGGTTGTGGCCCATTTTTAATTGTACATGTGAAGAAGAAAAGGATAAATGCATGTGGCTATATCTTGATGTGGTGACAAAAAAAAAAAATCCTGCCATTTTCCCCATAGCAGCATCTCTTCTGAACTAGTGATTAACATTATCACTCTTACTAAAACCATGCCCTGCCGCTCTGACATTGACTGTCAATGACGCCAACATTAGCTCCAGGAGGATAAAAAAGACCACCTGCTGCCATTAATGAAAAGTGAACTGAGAAAGTCAATGTCAATGAAGACAATCTCAAGTCCAGAACCCTGAAATATGCATTTACTACAGCAACAGAAACCATTAAGATGCTTTTCCCCATACCTTGCTAATAAGACCAAGTGTCTAATGAGCATTAGTGTATGAAATGAAACTGTGTGGATGAAAACCTTAAGATATGCTAAAATAAAAGATTTTTATTTACTTTTCTTTGGACTGTACTGAAAAATGACCTATGGAATGTCTTCATACACTGCACACTATGACTTCAAACATACAGGAGAGGTATGTGGGCTGTTTCTCTTTTATTGTTTCCCCAAACAAACCCATTTCCTACAAGCTGTTCCCATATCTTTTGTGCCACGTCCAGCTTCCCAGAAAAACAGCAGGAAAACAAAGTGTGAACTCAAAACAACCCATTTCCACAGAACAATGTGCCATACCAAGGAGAGAAAGAGATAGAGGGGGGATGGCTGGGAAGAGAGGAGGGAGAGGGAGAGAGAGAAGCTGTTTTGATGCTGCCAAGGGACTTGTAAAAAAGGAAGGAGGAACTTTTAGAAGTCACAGAGAGGAAGAGCTGTGTAACTGTAAATATGCAACAGGCAAGTTGCCAACTATTTCAAAGGATTTGAGGTTTCAAAATCATCAAGAAGGCTAACTGATTTGCACTCTGGGTTTTGAGCTTCCAGGAACACCTATATATGCCTGAGAGACAGAAACTACCATATCTTTTTATAGGCTACTCAAGCCATACTTGGTCATAATCTCAAGTTGAATCAGTAAGGAATGTAAACAGACACCATTTATGCTTCTCTGTGATCTAATAAAATGAAAGCATGGACTAAATAAAGCAAAATGATACATGTTCTTCTGTAAGAAGGGAAAACCAGAAGATCATGTTGATTTAGTTCCTGGCTGACCTGAGCAATCTCCAAAGTTCCTAATATTCAGTAAACCAAGAAAACCCATACACTAAGCTCCCACAGGTATAATGCATACCACGTATGGAGACACATTGATGAAAGTCAACAATAAATGTCACCATTTTAAAATCCTGTTTCCTTACTTGGCTTGTCAAATACACAAAAGCCGAAAGAAGGAATAAAAGTAAGGAACAAATTATTTCAGCCCTGCTGTCCATGACAATTATGCAAATAAGAAAGAAACATTTGCAACAACTGGAATGTTTTTCCTCAAATCAAGAATCTGACCAGCTTTGAAGTGTTTGGGCAGTGAGACACTGCTTTTGCAGTGAAAAAAATGTGTTTCATTTTTTTTAATGTTGATAAAAGATGCAAAACCACAGGCTTTGCAGTCACTTGCAACTAAAACCCACAGTCCAAAACACCACCATGTGTCAGCAAGACCTGGAGTTACCATGAAAGGTGTACTCTCCAGAGAAGGAAATATGGGGCAACACTCACGTCACAATGTGCTGACTTCCTAAACTGCCATAGTACTGCAGCAAGAAAGGATCTTTCAAGGGTCTCAATAGTATTTGCTAACCATGAATGTTATGCAGCGATAGATTCAAGAAAAAAATGGACTCTGCTATCTTGGGCACGGAACTAAGGCAAAGCAGTAGATAGACCTTGTCATGAAATGCTTGCAGCTAACACAGAGGGGACACTAGCTGAGGGAAATAGATACAAAACACAAGTTAAGTGCATTGTGTAATCAGTGTGACTGTCACAGTTGTACCAGAGGTTATTTTTCAATTTGAGTGAGCTACACAGAAGTTAATAAAAAATGAAAGACCACTACGCATGGCAGGCAAGAAGTGGAGTGGAGATGAAGAGACAAGAGATGAAGAGGACGGGGGAAGGAAAAGCACAGAGCCATTCAGCACACTCTGGAGCAAACCCAGCTAAAACCATACAGACGACTCATCCCTGTCTGAGCTCCTTCTGCAGCTGCTGTCTCTGGCTCTACTGTAGCTTATCTCACTCTCTGTGTCAACATCATGGTGGCAAGGGGGAACTGCAGGTCTTTCTCTACTTTTAGATGCCCTATGACTACCCAGGACTATCCCTGGA
Source organism: Pterocles gutturalis (assembly GCF_000699245.1). Taxonomy (NCBI): domain Eukaryota; kingdom Metazoa; phylum Chordata; class Aves; order Pterocliformes; family Pteroclidae; genus Pterocles; species Pterocles gutturalis. The sequence goes on along the minus strand of NW_010142674.1, from coordinate 25,007 downwards.
CCTCACAGTGGTGAGAAGATGCAGGAGCAAATGCAATGTGCAATACTGATGGTGACCTCCTGCACTCCCCCATCAGCCCCGAACCTTCCCGACTATAGATACCTGTGCAGGGTGGGAGGGAATACCCCTAAAGGCTCCTGCTGGGGCAAATTCCCTAATGTAGCACGTCCCACCAAAGGGAAGATGGGTCTCACCCCTCATGTGCAGAATCCTCCTGCCCTACTCCAACTTTGGGGCTTGGGTTTGATAACCAGAAGCTGCCAAGAGCTGAGGTAAGCCAAAGGCAACAGTGAAGTGATAAGAGCACTTGACATGAAAGCAGGAAGGTGGGCTTTTTATGTCTTATTTTCCCTCTGAGAGCTTGACAGACTGAAGATTGGAATTTGACCAAGGAAAATCTTAGAGTTTTCTTAATATATCATTCAGTTCACCTGGAACACATCCAGTTAATGAGGCTTTTGTAGTTGTGGGTGTTCAATGTATTTTCAAGTCGAGCAAATAATTCCAATGCACACATACATGTAGGTGCCCAGCCTCAGGTATCTGTGTTTGAACGAGGTATCTGTTCAACGCATGAATTTCTCAAGATTAATTCTGCAGACAGACAAATGCAAACCGATTGCTGAGGACTTCAAACGCTAATTTTACCAAAGCAAAATTATTGTTAAATGCAAAAAAATTTTGCTCCATGAGAGTTAACAGCAACACATACTTGGTTTTGCTAAGACAACGCTGACTCTTCTCAATGTCTTTTAAATATATAAAAGCTTTCTTATAAGATACTTCCAGTAAGACTGAAATCTAAACCAGATTGTTAGAAACCAACTCTTTGGTAAGAATACGGAAAACAGATCGAAGGCTTCAGCAAGATTTTTGCTACCTCATGCTGAGTATTTCATCACTGACCAGTCATGTTTTAAAGCTATTTATTACCCTCTGAAGCTTTCAGTCACAACTGTGGAGAAAATATTTGCTAGAAACACTTAAAATTCCTGCAACATCTTCTTGTATTCTAGGTTTTCTACAAATGTTGAATACACTAAATATTACATTTGTCACATGCACAAATATTTTTTTAATCCATTATCTGAAAATTCAATTCTTATTTATGCAGTTTTCAAAGTCCAAAGTTCTTGATTCTGTAAAATTCCTGAGGATACTTTTCTAGCCCTTACAAATATTTTTAGATGTCAGTGAAATAATCAATTCTTGCAATGAAAACTACACTACTCATTTTAAAATTTGGTAGCTAAAAATTTTGCATTCCACACTGGTCTTATAGATGAGCACTTCTATTGACATGAACTATTTGCAAATAAGAGCTAACAGCCTTTAATGTAGATATTCCTCAAAGCACTAGAACAGCTTCAGCATTAACTGGCTTTAACTGAGGTTTGTGGCAGCCTATGAAATTTTAGCAGCTGAGCAGTATAATGTCCCTTTTCATGACAGATTAAAAGTGCACAGAGGTTAGTAATGACACCAATTCTGTGGGAAATAGAAAAGCTCTGAAAATCAGAATGAAAGTATCTCAGACGGGAACCTGAAAAAAGCAGCTGTTTCTGAAATACATAGTGAATTTTTCAAGTCACACTGTGGATCTGTGGACATAAATGAAAAGCCTCCCTTCCAGTCCTCTGCACAAGTCGTTAGCAATCAGATAATGCCTGTAACAAAACCTGCTGTGATTCATCGGTGCTACATAACTGTTCCCACTGGGCTTCCAAGAGGGGAATTTAAAAAGGCAAAACGTCCTGTACTTAGCCAGCAGCAACAGGATTAATTAGCAGGTTCCTGATTATACAAATAGGAAGGTTTGGGACTTTTTTCCTCCTTTATTTTTTTTTTGATTTTCTCATATGAGCAAGATACTCTTACAAGCATTTCAACAAGACCTAAATTTGCAGAGTCAGGTGAAGTGTATTTCTGGTGGAAAGGGGTGTTGGATGTTTATGTGAAGATGCAGGAGACAAACAATGTGAAACTAGCTCTGTCCTTCAGAAACGTGTTTAGAAGTTGAGGGCAACGGAGGATTACATACAGTAGAGAAATTGCAACCCGAATGAAAGAGAAAACAGAGGAAGAGATTAAGTAGTCCTAAAGGAGATCAAAGAAATCTAAAGAAGGAAAGAACATGGATGATTAAAAATTAGGCTCAAGTCTGTGAGACTGGAGGATTCTGATGGTGGCTGGAGCACTGGGAAGGCATGGAGTACTACAAAGTCAACCAGAGAAACTGAGAAAATCAGAGGCAACCAAGGTAATCTTCATGAGGCCTTTGGTGTGCTGAAAATATCCACAGTGGTTACAATTTATATGACACACTATCCATTGCTTAGTTTTGTAAGACATCAATATATGGAGACAAATGAGGTGGGTTTTTTTGGAGCAGTGTACAAAATGAACTTAAAAAAATAGTAATTTTAGGTCAGAGATATGTTTTGACATTTGATCAGCAAACCCACAGGCTCTAGGATGATTAGGAAGTTAATCAGAAAGGAACTCTAAAAGAAAAAGGAGAAAAGAAAAAAAAAAAGATATTGAAGGTCCGGGAATTGAACACTTCTATTGTGAGCTTCTGCATTAAATTTCCTCTGTCATCAAAAAGAAGATAGATTCAGTACTTGGTGTTTAGCAGACACGTTGGGTAACAGACTGGAATAGAATGGATAGATAATAACACATTCATACTACAGCAAGTACAGAAGATATAAAAAAACACAGTGGCTGGTTGAACACATTTTTTGTGCCAGCTCTGTTGGGGCTTTTTAGCAGCAGGACAAACTTGGAAATCACAGTGCAGTTTCTTTCTGAGACAGCTGAGTTTACAAATAGTCTTACATGAATATCTGACATGTTATGCTAAGCCTTTTGCTAAACTACCTGTCCTGCAAACGATATGCATGATAATGAGAATGCATTCACATGCATGAACTGAGGACTCCTCTTTGTGTATTACTTTCACAGTTGTGCTGGGACTACCACAGGCATCACATCCCCTAGAACTCGCTCTACTATTTGGTAAGTACAAGGCAGGTAGGGAAGTGCTTGCCTTTGCCCTGACACAACTTGCCTGGAAAGTAAGCCATTTCCTCGTTGCAGAGGGCAGCACATCCACTCCAGCAGTGGTGATGTCCCAGGGGATGGCAGTGGCTTTTGCCCAGCATCTTCCAGGCTGTGGCTGGAGAACGCAATAGAGCTCTCTGCTTGATCCCAGTCATCTCCAATAAAAGAAGCTCAGGGTCTTTGCAGAAAAAAAGAGTCTTCTACAACTGCCCACTGTTCTGTGAAAGCATATGCAAACTTTTAGCTTGTACTTTGGGCTTTGAATTCTCTGTGCATTTGCCTAATTCACAGGAAAAGTCAGGAAATTTTGGTGGTGTTTTGTGTAGGACTTCTTTGCTTCCAAAGTTAGACTTTTTTGGAAGCCTGGGCCTCTGTTCTCCTTTGCTTGGCAACATTCTAATTTATTTACTCAAGTCTGGTGATTGTAAAAGGTCTTTGAAGTACTGGAGACTACAGTTTATACTCACTGTCATGAAAATTCAAAGTATAATGACTTTCTTTTTCTTTTCTCCTAGTGTACCTTGTATACAAAGCTGATAGCTTAAAAAAAGTCTAAAACTTTGTCCTCCTTAGGATACTTCAGGACTCAAAGTACTTCCTTGACAGATTTTGTTTTCCCACCTTTCACTTTGTTTTTTTCAGTATTGATTGGCACTGATTATTATTGCTTCAGTTGCTTATGCAATGGTTTGTAAATTATTTTGAAGCAAATTGTTCCTGCTTCTTCTCAGCATATAGTTTTAGTGTCATTGTCAAACTTAGAAGTTTTATTTTCAGCATTATCCCATTCCTATTTACTTTATCTTGCCTATTAAGAGTTAATTCTGAGGATTTATCAAGCTTCCTTTTTAACAACAGTAGTTGGCAACTTTCATGATCTTACTGAACCTTAGGTTCCTTTGGACCTAAATTCTAGAGTCAGCTGAAAACCTAAGACTGTTAGTCTTCATTACAGCTAAAAACCTGTGAATTTCAAGGTTTAAAAAGCAGATAAGATGAACAATGTAACATATATTATTCCCTGCAATTCCATGATTTTTAAGCTCATGTCATTATCTCATGCATTCTCAATTCTGAACATTTATTACTGACAAAAATATAACATTCCTTATTGTCACTTTAATTTCAATATTGCATCCCACTGCTCTCTACCTCCACCTTGAAACTTTCATATAGAACTTTTTGCAACATTTTAACTTGTCTTATTCAACCTTCTGAATTTCTCCAAGTCCTCCTCTTTTCACTAAGAAAAGGAACAGAAGAGCAGCTAGGGAAAAAAAAAAAAAAGGAAAACAATGCCTTGGGGTTCACAGACACCCTACTTAACACTGACCTTTCTCAAGCAACCTACCAGCCCCCTTTATTGAGCCTCTCCAGTGTCATAAAAGCCTTCAAGCCCCCTTAATTGCAATATTTGGAGAGAAATCTGCTACTATGATAGTGCATTATCTTTACTTGTGATATTACAAACATCAGATATTTTCAGATTTTAAAAAAATGAGCTGAAGATTTCGTCAGTTTCTATACAGAAAATACATTTCCCCCATAGGTTTGACTGGCAGCTTTATTTCTTTACAGCTTCAGGAGTAAGACTTAATACTAGACATCTGATGGCAAGAATCCATCTGAATCCCAGCTTACAAACTAGAAACATGACCAGAAACGTGTTTGACTCATTATCTTTATTAACCGAAAAATTCCAGGTTACTGAGTGTTCATCCACATCAGATCCTTAGACAAGGTACCGTTTTGTGTGAGATCTACCTCTGCATGTCGGACGAGGTCAAGACCTAAGCGGTACTAACACCACATGCAGCCCCTTAAGAAGTGGAAAAGCAATGTCCAGGTGGTGTGTGTAGTTCTTCTGCGGGGTCTCTGTCCTGTGCTGAGTTCAGCCCTTTTTACATGAGGTGTTCAAAGTTTTTAAGTCAGGCCTCAGAAACAGAGAGCACTTAAAAGCAACACACTTTCAGTCTGCTTCCTGGTTTTTAAGCCTTTTGGGTAGATTCTTTAGTACTAGAGACTCTTCTGTCAATGAAAACTGAAGACTTCGAGTGTTCATGCGATTTAAGAAACTGCTCTTTAAAAAAGCTGCTGAATATCACAAGACTCCTGATAAAAATTGTGAGAGTTGGCAAGAATTGCATCCTCCAAGAAGCAGCTGACACTGACAGAGATTGAGGCCAAACAAAACCACTATGAAAGAGGAAAACAGCACTATGAAGGCCCGAGCTCAGAAGAGAAACATACCTAGAATTTAATTTGGTCTTGTCTGGGTTCTAAAAGGTTAGATTAAATATGTGATGAAGATGTGGGAAAGTAAATCTGAAGACAGGTAAGATTTAACATTCATGCTAGTTGGAAAAGATCTGAGCACCATTACAGAGAAAGAATTCATGCAGAGCGAGTTAGAAGTCAATAATTTACACATATATTTTATAGATTGTGCTTTCCTTCAAAATATTTTAACATCTATTTAAAAGTATTTTTTTGGAAAAGCTGTTTTAGTTGTCAAATCAGCCACGCGCTTGCCTGCCAAGCAGTTTTGTAATTCACAGTTCTTTGCTATCCCTTTTTCACTGTTTGGAGCTAAAACTTCCCATCCTGAGCGAGAAAGCAAAATGCAAAAGCATTGCCTAAGTAGCAATAGTTAGTGTCAATTTTTTGTCCAAAAACATGTCATTGATACTCACTTGAATAAAAACCTAGCACAACATCATTAAAAGAAAAGGCCTGAAGAGTTTAAAATGTAACTGTTACTACTTTGCAAAACAAAAACAGTCTCTGTTTTGCATATTAAAGGTGGGAAGGAAAATATAGAAGCTTTGAGAAATGGCAGTTTTCTAGGATTTCAGCTGGTTAAAGTTACAAGTTGGGAGGAAGGTACAAGAAAGTGGAGTACATCAAAGCCACTTGGCTCAAATTAATCTGTGTGACTGTCTTTCTTCAACTTTGAATTACATTATTTTACTAAATAAAGGCTTTTTCTAGGAAAAAAAGATCTAACCACTTTCATTTTTCCTTACTTTTTCAGGAAAAGTAGTATTGACTAAGTAGGGTTTTTTTCACATCAGTGAAAGCAGGTAAGTGGCATAACACCACTTTCCGACTGTGAGTAAGCAGCCCATCTTCAAAAATCCATCCTAAATCTCACTGAAGTGAAACAGTGGGAACTCTCAAGTTGATCAGCATCTTGGAAAATCAAGATCCTCATTCAGGGCTCTAAGCAGACATTTAACAACCGAACCTTAGGGACCCTTTTTTCAATTTATTTATTTATTTATTTATTTTTAATTTCAACCTGGCCCTTTTAAAGACTTTATACTAAACTTGCCTCCTTTGGCATAAAGCACCAATGATTTCGTTGGGATTGTAAAAATTTACTATGCACTTTTCCTATCTTATTAGAACCAGTAATGCAATCCACTTACTTGAATTTCTTTGGCTCTGAATGCCTACTGCTGAAGAGTACGACATCCAGAGGTTACATTCCTGTCTACTTTTCATTTCAGCTTTATAATTGTAGTGAGTACATTTCCTTAAAACCTGTGGATTCTAAATCAAATGAAAATTTATTTTTCATCTCACCAGTACTTAAAAATACCCTAAGAATTCAGGAGTAAGGTTATTAGAGTACTTCGATGATTACAAGAAAGCAAAAAAAGAAAATTAGGAACTTGTCAGAAGCTTATAGATAGATGTTTTCTAACAAAAATATTTTTAATATAATTTGTTAGTTGTTAAATGTTTATAAAACATAAAATAAAAATAATCTGTTTCAATAAAGACCTTCACTGAAACATTTTCAGCAGAACAACTGTTTCTGGACCAATATTACTAAAAATGCACACAAATTTATTCTTCCAACTATACAGGAGGAAACAAGGATGACTTTTTTGCTATGCATCTATCAGACAAAGGTGATGATCTCTCTCTTTGTATCCTTTTCCTATATTTTCTCTCCAAAACAGAAGAAACAGTATGTTTTTCTGATGTCTCCCTGGACATAAGCCTCCTCACTATTTAACATAATGCTGTACATGTGCAGACACCTCTGTCCTTACAGGTGTATAAAATGTGCTGGATTTGTCTTATCAGCTCAATAAAAAGAAAGTGGGGAATGTCACCTCACCATTGCAGAGCCCAGCACGATGAGATATGCTTGCACACTCCTAATCCAAAACATCAGTGGAACAGCTCAGACGCTTTCAGTTCAGCATGCATCTGTACAGTTTGATGGATCACATCTACAACAACTGTTCAATGAATACTGTGCTGCCTCCGACCCTCTACAGAGCTCGCTTTTTTGGCTGGGGCAACCCAGCCTGGTTCAAAGTTCATTCAAGTCAGTGGAGAGACTCAGCATTGTCGGCAGGATCCACAGCCAGGACAGGAAACTCTGAGGAAACATAAGAGCTACCCTGTTTGTTGCCTTGAATATTTGTTTAGTGTTTTGGAATTTACTGACTAAAGCTGCATGGAAGAAACTTGGCAGACAGAGACTTTTGCCAAGTTGTGTTATTCTGGTTGTACCAGAACTCCTGAAATAAACCCAAAACTCCAGCGAGACTTTTGTGTTCATGCCATAGCCTCCTTGAACTCATTCTGTCCAGCCTTTCAGGATCACCCTGGACTGGTGGGTCTGCTGCAGTCTTGGCTAGTAAGGCAATATCATGAACACGATGTGCCCAGTTCTCTCAGTTTACATCTATCTTATACCTCTGTAGCCCACTGGATACAGTGGATCCAGTTCTGATTTACTCCAGCTTAGAGAAAGAGGAAAAGTCAACAGGTTTACTGTAGAGCCCAAGACAAAACTCCCAAAGTTTGGACTTTGAGTGGCCACCATGATGTATTTCCTCTCGCTGAACTAAGCATTAACTGAAGTGGCCACGTCCATCAGTGAACTGACTGGACAGAAGTGTAGTCCCCGGTTCCAAATCTCATGAGTGATTTTGTTGACTAAAATTTTCAACAAAAATACACCTTTGGAACTAGAAAAATACCATGTTCAGAAGAGAACATGAAAAAAGGAGACTAGGGATGATTCAACTGGAGTTTGTGTTCATTAAGAGGGTTAATATAAATGTTCCTGATTGTTTCTGTTGTTTATAAATCTTGACCTTCAGACCAGCACTGAAATGTGCTGTCTCCTAAAGATGTTCCCTACCGATATGACACACACTTTGTATTGTTTCACTGCACACAAGCATTAGTATCCCAGAGGTAACCCACCCTTCTTTTAACGGCTGGTGACAGGTCCAATGGCTGAGCAAAAATCAGTTGAAGGAAAGGGAAGTCTTGTCGGAAACGAGATTAATCTTGTAACGAGTGTTCAGCCCTGATAACCCATCTGTGCACAGAACTGCTTTAACTGGAGAGCAATTAACCTTCACCTGACAAGCTCTGTCAAACCGTTATAAACAACATTAAAGGCACAGGATCCCCCTCACTTTCCCCCCTTTACGTAGACTAAACAATCAGATTCTGAATTCCATGAAAATGGTACATGTAACTGTGCCTTGATGACAAATCGCAGGAAAATTTTTTAAAAGGCAATGGTTATATAGAAATAATGTGAAAAATGTCCCTGGCCATCAATTTAGAGAGTTGATCTGATTAGTAAAAAGCAACAATTTTGAGCACTTCCAGTGGAATACCTTACACATGAGGGAAGCTGATGTGAATACACCAAAGACTAACACTAATAAAAATGTATTCAAGTAGATAAGAGCTGGCTAACCACATCCCAGGACCATTGCTTTCAGGACGGAGCATGTGTTTCTCCAACACCCCTGTGAACCCAAAGCCAAGGTGCAACTTCCTAGAGCTTCTTCACTGGTGGCCTTGTGGAAATTACTTGTCAAAACTAACTTCAACGTGCAGAACCCATCTGCAGTTAACTGGGCTTTTGTGTCAGGTCCCCATAGGACCAGCTCTCTTGTCTGACAGGCTGTGGTCCCAGCAATGCATTCACCGGGGTCTCCGGAGTGGTCTGCAAATCCAACCTCAGATTCCCAGTCTGTTAGGCCACAACATGAACTTAAACAATTGCCTTTCCTGCAGTAGCCTGAGGAGATAACTGAATGTGGGTCTGTTCTTCAAAGATGAAAAGGTGCAATATATATGAAGCCACAATAGCAAAGGACTACCCAACTCTATGGGGAAAGGCCAAGATAATGATCTCAGTCACTGTGGCAGAAACCTGGAATGACTCCAGGGGAATCATTGTCAAAACAATGCACAAAATTTGGGCTGAGCTCCTGAATAACTTGGTTAAAAGCCTGGCCCCAGTGAAGCCATGGGCCAAGTACTTTTGACTTCCTTTTGGCCAATTTCACTTCAGGTTTCGTAAATCCTCATTCATTCTATTCATGTGCCTGAAAGCAATTACCCTGACATTACAACTAGCAATGGAAGTTTTCTATCTTTGTTTACTTTTCTTTTGCTCCAGGTTTCTCTTTTTCTTAGCAGAAGTTCAAACATACAGGTTAGTCATGGTTTTATTTCTCTGTACAGTGAGGTAAAATTTCTGTTTCACTCATCTCAGCTGAATATGTATGTCCCTGTGGATTGCAAGAGATGGCCATAACTCTTTAATATATCCAGAACACGCTCTGAACTATTTGTTGGAGATATCCACCTCAAGTGCTAGTGAAACATATATGGTGATGCATGCAAATAAAGAAAGGATGCAGGCAACAATGAGTGGGAGGGAGGTTGCTTGCTCTTCATCTGATGGAATGACAATGTATTTTGAAGCATCTTGATCTGCAGTATTTTAAAATGAAGGGCCAATCTTCCTACCATTGTGGAGAAAACCCCTGATATTTCATAGTCAAGAGTAACATCACTGGTCTTAAATTTTTACCCAAACAGATGTGGTGCACTGTGCCTTAAATGTTTAAATAGTAACAGGTAGAACACTACCCTTCTATTAAACAAAAAGGGCTTAGATATTTTCAGTGAATTAGATATTAACAGATGGGAAGTTCCTGTTGAAAGCATTTCCTGTATTGGTAGTCCCTGATTTTGGCGACTTATCTAGGGAGGAAATGAATGCAGGAAGTATCTGTCTACAGACTCTTTATCATCAAGGTAATTGCTGTGGCAGCATTTTACTGTTTATCAAGGTAATAAACATATCGTCTAAAAAAAGATGTTTTTCAATTCTAAAGAATGAGCTTTCAAAAAAATCTTAACAGGCCAGCACTGCAGTTATGCAAAATCTTCCAAGTAGAATTACCATGCTGCTGCTTCTTTCTCTCACAGCAAACATAATCATGAATTTGTCAAATGAAACATTTCCAGTCTCCTGTGGAATAGCACTATTTCTCTGTATCTCACTCTCTCATCCCTATTAAGTCAGGTAAGTTATTTTAAAGAGTTCTGCCACTTCCCATAAATAGTTACTCACCACCCCTTCCTGCAGGTATTTGCATATACCCAGTCCTTGTAATTTGTTGTTGTATTTCCTTCCCATCTATCAGGCACTGCTTAACCTGGCAACACATACGTTTAATTTAGCAAGTCAGATCTTTTTCTAGTGTGAAAAGATTATGCCAGACTAGTGACACCCTTTCCCACCCATCAGTTGAGATATACATCCCAAATCAACACAAATTGCAAGTGGAGGGAGACATCATATCATATGCATTCCTTCCACTCATTAATTTACAAAATCGACCACTCCAAAAGACCATTTGCCTCATCCACCGTATGTGGGTGTTAGCTTGGTGTGTGTTTCAGCCTAGCCTTAAAAATTGCTATTACTCATAATTCCTTTTTTACTTTTTGATGTTCGATTACATATTTATGACAATAATTGTCATTTTACTCATTTTACTTTGAAACAAATTCAATTTATGACATGATAATTACCATAAGTGGTAATTACTAGTTTGTTCACAGTAGTCATCAAAAACCATCACTAATATTTCTTGTTTATGACCCACTAACATCCCTTTCCTGAAAGCAATGTCTAATCCTTCTAATAAGATGACTATGTGCATAGTAAAAATCAGAAACCTAGTGCCTAAAGGATGCATGTCAAGGAGAGACATAACTTCCACGTGATACAGGTTTGCAACCTGAATCTCACCAGAGTTCCTGAAACAACTTCTCCCTCTGTTCTCTGTGATGAGTTGTTTACAGGATTATACAGTCCTTCTTTTAAGGGAGGGTGGTGGGAGGGAATACATTGAGGGACACAGCATTATCCAACCTCAGGCAAGCTTGGTTACAACACTTAAAATAACACCTTCAACCATAAAGATACATCCGTCCTTTAAGGAAAGGATTGACACCTTTTTCATAAAAGTGCTTTGAAGTTTCTGTATTGTTGGTGTTTTGAACACAGTCAACATTTCTGCTATAACACACAAATATATATTAAGGACAGCAAGATGGCAAGCAGAACACATTCCATTTTGTGCAGCCATTGGCTTTTCATTATTGACAATGTGAAAGGCTGCTAATATTTCTCTACTGCATAATTATCTATCAAAATAAATTAATTTTTAATAGTTAATGATGAATCTGATAAAAACCACATTGCAGTCAATGAAAAGACTTTTGTTAACTTGACAAGGTTTGGCACTGCATGTGGTATTTTCTACTGTATCAGCTTTATTTTGTTAAAATTGATAATACAAGTGATACAAACACAATTTTTCTTTCTCTTTTCTCCATTTTGCTTATTTTTAAAATAATTCTCTTGGCTTGATTTAGAAATTTGCATTATGAAGCCTACCTCTTTTTTGAGTGAACAGCATTATATATTTATACTGGACTATAAACTGTCATTTGGAAAATAAATATCTTCTTTTGGCACTCACATTTCTCAAAACTACTTCTGTATTTATCTTTCAGCAAGTCATTCTCCAAGAGCACTTGATTCTTTTAACATTATTTCTGAAAAGCCTTTTGTAACTCGTGGAACTTGCTGAAAAACATTTTGTTAAGAGATAATGTAGTTCTTGTTAAGAAAAAACAAACAAACAAACCAACTCAGACAGTCAGACATATACATTTTCCAGCTGTTGTTCCTTGCCTAGGGACTTAATTCTAGAAAGCAAAATCCTTATATTTGAGTTTGTTTTGGCATATGTAGCCACAAACCAGATTGAGTTAAATGACTGCTGATTAAAAGCAAAAGAAAACAACACAAAAATAAGCAAAATATCTTCTTCTGTTCTTATATGACTATTACTTCCTTGAAATTGTACATTTATATTTGAGTCAGAAATACTAGTTTACTTGTAAATAATTACTGGTCTGATTCTACTGACTTTATTGATACAAAATCTTCATGAAATTGGTGGAAACTTTGACTTAAGGAGTGCAAGATCAGGTTAGGTGGTTTAAGGTGCTCTTGCTGTTCTTGCTCCTGATTCACCAGAGCTCTCAGGTGTGTGCTTAGCTTTAAGAGGGTTGTGTCCTATCACCAAAGTCAATGGAAGTATTTACAGGCTTAAAGTTAAACATACCATTGGATCATTTGCTAACTGAGATGAGAATAGAAAGAGAATAATCTTTATAATTTTTTTTTTAATGCAAGGAACAGAAATACAAATTACAGTATTAGTTCTGTTGGATTCAGTGCAGATGCAGTCCTCTAAACAAAGACTTAAACATTTCCATATGCCAAGAACAGATTTTTTTTTAACTGTCTCCAGCTTTCCTTGGCTTCAGAAGTATTTGAGGGAGGACTTAGATTTTTCTAAAAGAAAGTGAGAGAAAAGTAATACTATAGAGAGAAGCACAGGCTAAGATTCCTCACACATATTAAAAAAATCTTGTCACTATATACTGCTTTAATCAGTATAGCCATACTCTTTCAAGCCTTAGAAACCACAAAGATTCTCCTGTCCTTTATCAAATACAGAGACTTTTCCTCCCAGAAATTGTAGCTGTCATATGAACAGCACATTAGAAATTGATAACAAAAAGTGGACATGTGCATATTTAGAAGTAAATTAGAGTAAAAGAATTATCCACAAATGTAGTCAAGTCATTGTAAGGTCAAGAGAAGTTACTGAAGATCTTTCTAATAAAAATCGCATTGCCAGGCAGGGAGAGAAATATAACAAGGCTTGCTACATGGCAAGCAAGTAGAATTCTAGTTGTATTTTTCTATTTAATGTCCCTTCCTCCACTAAAGAAGAATGGGGAAAAAGCAAAAATTACTTTCAGGATAAGTATTTTTACTTCATCCCAAGGTAACACGTAAGTAATTTGTGCTCCATTCTACTAAAAAAACACACCAAAAAAACAGATCCTAATTCAGAAGCCTTTGATATTTTCTAAAATTGTATACACGTAACTAGTGGGATGGTTATAATTAGCAGCACTGTATTGATGTGATAGTCTTCAGCTTCAGTGCTCTGCACTGTTCCGCTACTGCTCATACCAATCAGATACTACTTGTGCCAGAAGGAAACATATCACCTTAGCTCTGAAATCCTGACTGTTAGAAGACTTTCTCCACTTGAAAAAAACTTTTCATCCTTCAAATACCAAAAAATGTAACAGTGAGGTTAGCTGCGTGTGTACCAGGTATAGGGAAGCAAATGTATGAGAAGCATCAGCTCCCTGACCGCATACTGAAACCAAGCTCCTGGCTGTGCAGCCACACTCGTCTCCCACCACTCTCCTCTCCGCAGGTTCTTATGCCGCCCTCCACAGGAGCCGGCCCTGCTCCTGGTCAGAGGGAGAGGTCCCAGCCTGAGCGAGGGTGGATGCTCTTACAGCAAAAAGGTCAGGATTAAAGTAAGCCATCCATGTCAGAGCCTAGGAAAAGGGCACTGCCACATCCTCCTTCTTAGGAGGAACCTGCCACTGTGGCACGTTCCCTGTCATAAGGAGAAGGGGAAGGGGCATCAGGAGGGCAGGGGATGAGGTGAGATGTATCTCCTGGTAAAGCCCCATCCACGACGTCAACTTACACAAACACTTGCCTTCATAGACACCAATTAGCCCCAGTTAAACCACCCTGATTTACCCTGAGCCCCGAGTGGCCCATGGGTCTGTCTGCAGGCTTGTGACAGGAAAAGGATGAATCAAAGTTTACTGGAAGGCCACCTTTGCACATGTGCATGTTTAGAGCAATTTCTACTCAGTTATGAACAAATACATAACCATTTGCAACCCAGTTTTGACATTTAATGACTCCATAGTTTCCCTAAAGAGGAGAGTGAATTCCTGGCACAGAGACCCCAGATCAGGCTCTCCACTTTCCCTGACCACAGCCTCTTTTGTCACTTGCCTCGGGATAGCTGGGCTATCCGTTGCCAGCAGACAACACAGGCCATTATATTGAAATGGCAAAAAAAGATTTGCTAAATATAGCTGTTTAGGAAAAGTACAAACAACCGTTTGGCCTTCAAGTAATTTCTTTATTTTAGAAACCTCTCAGCTAAATTACTTCTTTATGTACTCAGTATAGAAGAGGAATTGAATTTCTTTGTACTGGCTTAGCTTCATGTCAGAGTACATTTCCTGCATCTAAAGTACAAAGCACCTGTCATTTCTCTCCAATCATTTTATATTTTGCACTTGCATACATAAAATCCTTGCTTCAGAATATAAGGACTTCCTAGCACCCTGGCCACCAAAATCCTCTATGTTTTGGGTTGCCTATTTCCACCTGCAAGTTTCCTATTTCCAGATGAAGAGAAAAAAAAGTATGTTATTCCAGTCTGGAGGCTTGGCTGTCTGCATTGCATCAACAGGCTGCATAATACAGAGCTGTACACAGTCTCTTCTCACCTCTATAAGTGTAAGGTGGAGGTAAAATAATAACAATGAGATATTGTTTACAATAATTTGCCCTATTATAATTCAGCCAACATAAAACATCAAAAAATTAATAATAAATCTCGTCAAAATGCATACAACATCCAATCTCATTGTATCATCAGTTTTGAAAAAAAATTTCTCAGCAACATTGACAGTGCATTCTGATTAACAGATGCAAAAAACAGTGTTCATTTCTCAGCACATAGCCCTTCTTTTAGCAATGCAAAACTTGACTCCCTGAACCTCTAGATTTTCACAGAGTGCCTGTCATGTCCTGTGTGCTCTGAAATGCATGGCAAAACCAAAGGGAATTCAGCTGCTTTTGGAGCTACTTAGCATATAATAGATAATGACCAGCAATGCAGAGGAGATTCAGATCTTTGTCTCCATAGATAGCCTCTTGAAAGCATCAGTGACTGGAAAAACACAAGGTTCATTAGTTTTTCTAATCACATTGTCTTCAGGCAAGACTTTCAGAGTTCAAAAACTGTAACAAAAAGCATCAAGTTATCTTCAAAATGTAAACATCCAAGTAAAATCAAACTGCAGCTCCACTTAGCTAATGGCCAGACACCACTGCTATTCCGCATCTCTTACTAAATCTCTGGCATAATTAGAAAAGTACAGAAATACACAATACATGGAGAAAACAAATACCTTGATCCCAAATCCGATAATACAACGCCGCAGAGTCCTCACTGTACATGCTGGTTTGCTCTTTATGAAAAATTAGTTTCACTATCACAAAGCGTTTAGTTACGGTTATACTTCTGCAATTAATCACAGCTATTGCTATATCTGTAACTGCTATCTATTGCAACATACAGAGAAGCAAAAACTAGACAGATAGACATATAGATTTATTCAACTTGCTAAGTGACACAACCTGAAAAACTCAGCAAAATCATTCTTTAAAAAAACAAACCATGCACCAAGATCAATTTATAAGCCAATAAGAGAATTTTATTGTTCAAAAAAAGAAAACAAAAAGAACACACCCATGCGATCTTGTTGCCACCATTAAAATAACATTCAGAGAGGTCCAGAGTACCAGGTTAAGAGTTTCTAGAAAAGCACATAATTAACACCTGCATGAGAGAGAAACAAGAGCTGGTGCCTCTCACTCCCGCTTGCTCATATTTGTGTCCCCATCAACAGAGAAAGATTTAAAAGTATCCAAAAGGTTAGTTGCTCTTAAGAACCCTTTCTTTCCTTCCAGTGCACACCCTCTCCCCCTACAGCAGTCCGCAAACACATCCAAGTTGTCAGAATGATACCTACAAGAAATTTCAGAAGCTCTCATAAATGTGCTTCGCATATGCAATCCACAGCACTGAACAGTGAATTTAAAAAAAACAATTTTTTTTCTGAGTTTGAAGTTTTTAAGCCTTGCGGATGGTTGGAGTAGGAAAAAGGAAATTTACTAGGCAGTA
Organism: Pterocles gutturalis; assembly: GCF_000699245.1. Lineage (NCBI taxonomy): Eukaryota > Metazoa > Chordata > Aves > Pterocliformes > Pteroclidae > Pterocles > Pterocles gutturalis. Next base: position 8,709 of record NW_010142674.1, on the reverse strand, counting down.
CAAAGGAAATCTTGTTGTCCTCTATTGTGGCAGTGGGGGTGTTGCCCAATTCTAACTTATCTAGGTTGATAAAGGAAACCAAAGAACACACCACTGAAAATAATTCCAACAAAAAAGGTACCCCTTTCTTACCTTAATAGTGCTTGCCATAATGTGATCAAGATTATTGATCGCTAATAAATGCTAATAATAATTATTGCTTCGCTCTGACCAGAAAGAAGTTTTGATGAGGTTGTTTAGAGCGGATGAGATTGTGCTAACTCTGGGAAATGAAGTCAGCCAATGGCAGGAAGAGGTTTCTATTGGTCCTGGCCTCTGCAGCTCGAAGAAACAGGATATTTGGGAGTGAAGAGATAAGAGTTCTAAAACAATGTTGTTTTTCTTGATGATATGTGACTAAATTTTTTTAATTTTTTTTTTTTTTTTAACAAAAAAGTCAATTGCCTGTGACTGCCTGGGCAGGTGTGATCTGATGTGCAGTAAGTGTGACATGCCACTTTGAGGCAGGATGCAGATGTCAGATGAAATGGGCCAAATTCAGCACTAGTTTAATGCAGCCTATTCACTGGGGAATTGCTGATTCAGGGCCAAAGCCAGACTTGGTATAGGCAACTGTAACTCCAAATATGTTAATGAAGTCTAGCCCTGCTTAGACCACATCTATATTTGTCCATTAACTTTGTTCCTGGATTCTTGCGCTATTGACACTTTCTAGCCTATCTGATCTAGCACTTTTTTTTTTTTTTTTTTTTTCCTGAGGGAAGAAGCAAGTGGATTGGAGAAAATAATTTCTTTTTGATGCTTCCTTATTCCTGAGGAAAGGAAGTCAAGAAAGACATACATTTCAAAAGCAAATACCTCAATGCCATAAACAGTCTTAAATTTTCCACACTCTTCCTTTACTTCACAGCTCTATCCATGCATGAAAATTAGATAGTTTCACTGGCACTTCCCTTCCCAGTCAGAATGTGATGGTGATTTTTTATGCAGTGTTATATTTTTATTTGTCCTTTTGCAGCACTTGGCAGTCACAAAGCACCCCAAAATTACCAGGTGTGCAAACAAAGTACCGTCCCTGTCCCAGACCCTTGCTTAGGAGTGCCGAAACAATTTAAAAAAAAAAAAAAGATGGGAATAAGAAAGACAAAGTGTTTCCACAGTACCAGCCAGTGTAGAAGTCCACATGTAAAGAACCACTCAGGATCCAGTGCTGGCACAACCCTCTTGCTCTTATGAGTCTTGCAACATCTTGTGTTTTTGTAAAAGACACAGTTCCTGGTGCCAAGAGATTCTGAGCTATTAGCTAGAAGAGAAATTATTGAAAATAAGACCCTCAAAAATTAAAGAAAAAATTAGAAGAAGTCAGAATGTATTAATTTTTAATAACCTTGTAATTTTTAAAAGCTGGTACTACTATAACCATTTCTCAATGCTTCCTGTAAAAACATCAAACTATAGACATGCTGCTTGAAAGCACTGCAGCAGTAGGTAGATATTTTCCACTGTAATAAGGTCCTGCCCTCTGACCAGGCACTCTGGTATGATAAAAAAGAACAAGAAATAGCGACGGCTTGTCATAGCATTATTTAGTGGAGACAGATGACCTCACCCTCTCCCAATGCCTTCCCCTCCTGTTACTTAGGAAAAGAAAAGGAAATTGGAGCGTTGTTCTGTAACTGGTGATGACTGCTGGCATTCGGCATGCATTTTTTCCAGATGGCATGCAACGAACTTTTTTTTCCTTCCTATCCTGACCTGAAGAAGGTGAAATGCAGCCATGCAAGCGCTGCCTGCTTGGCCCTTGGGCACCCGTCCTGCAGGCGCTGCTCCATCTCACCCAGGGCAGGGCAGAAGAAAGGCTTGTCCACTCGCTCCTGCTCACGGGAATGGCTCTGTCTCCCACTAGGTCCCAGGAAACCCTTGTTTCCAGGTGTCCCATGGGGACCACAGGGCTGGAAATGCCTAAACACAGCAGAATGACACAGGACCTGTGCAATCAGGATCTGGCAGAGCTGCCCCCGGAGAGTCCCTGTTTCAAGTGCAGCAGCTTTACTCTCAGTTGGGCCCGTACCCCAACTCATCTCCAGGTGCCTCACAAGCCTCAGGGCCTCCTCAGCCAGCCCAAGGGGCTGAGCAGGCCTCCAGCAGACTCCAGATCCCAATGGAGAGACTAGGAAGGGGAGAGCAGACACCCACCCTGCTTTTCCTCCCCACCCTGGATCCTCAGGTGCCACAGGATCAACTCCCCACACAAGTTTAGCTTGAGTTTGGGTTTACTTCAAGGAGCTCTGGTTTCTTTCACTGCAAAGATGACTTCTGGTCACCTCAGAGCAATGCAGAGCCAGCATTGCTGTGCAATACTTTATATTCTCCATTAGCTGATTCATATAGAAACCCGGTGTTGCACTGCTGAATAGCTTCTTACAGTGTACATCCACCGAATTACTGTGCTTCTGCAGAGTAGGTAACTTCTGTTAGCTTTCTTATTTTCATTACAAACTGTATGAAAAGAAAGCAATTTACAGTAATTGTATTTCATGGGGATGTTGATTTCCTCCCTTTTCATCTCCAAACAATGAACAAGACAGCCAAAAGATTATAATCTTTTTCTTGAAATTTCAAAGCATTGTATAATGTTTCAGTTGGGTGACTTCCACTCCAGTTAAGCCCATGATATTTTGTTTTTTTCTGAAATATATTGAGAGGCTTGAAGTATGAGTTCCAGCTCTCCAGTGGATGGGATCTAACAAATTCATTCACAAGCAGGTTTCAGTAATGATTTTTCTCCAGACCTCCTCTTGAATTATACAGGGCTTTTGGAAGCATAAGGCAGGCAATACGGACTCTGTTGAGCTCTATTATTATTATATAAGTTTTACAGAGCCCACAGCCCAGTACGGATTTTGCCATTTTAAACTGGCATGCATTCTGTGCCAAAGAATTCGATGAAGTTTATTTGACTTTCAAGCTAATACCCACAGGCAGATTTCTGAGTGCTTACGCTTATGTTGATCCAATTGCAAGACAGAACTTTGGTATTGTAAGAAAATGAAAATATTGAGTTATCAAATCACCATCATCCAGTTGCAGAAGAAAAATAGTCCAAACAATCCTACTATTTTTCTCTTTTCTGCATTTTGTTAAGGTTAAATAGAAAGAAAATACGTTTTTGTTATGTTAGGCAACTACGTGCTATTGTCTGAAATAATGCTGTGTGTGTTTCAAAAAATGCAGCTTGGTCAACAAACAGAATGAAAACACAAAAAGTATTAAAAATCCATGCATGACACCTAACACTCCCTTCCCCCCTTAATTTCTCTCTCAAGCTTGTCACCATAATTTGTCTGAGCTCCCTTCTGTTGGAATTTTCTTCTACATTCAAGCCTGCATGTAGAAACCACAGAGCAACAAAATACCACTGCACGTCCTTACCATTACACATGCAGTTAAGTTTCTTGATTGAAACAGGCGTTTTGCACATGCTTTAGAATTACAGCTGTGCTCAAGTTCTTTCCTGAATACAGACAGGCTTAAACAATGCTTTAAGTGCCTTCTGCCTTTAGGACTAAAGAGGTCCCTCTTTAGAGAAGAGCTTTCTAAACCAGAGACAAAGGCTCTGATCTATGCTGATCTAAGCCCCCTTCAACTAACAGGGCCCTGTACAGACCTAAAGATTTGGTCTCACCATGCAAAAGAAGTGATTACACTAGATCCTAAACAAAGATTGATTTCCAAAGAAGAAAGTTGTTTTGCTTGTTGCACCCTTTCTAGGATGTCCTAGAAATACGTTCAATACGCATGTACTCACCTGAACACATGTAACATATTTCCAGAGACCATTCCTCCTGCTATTCGAAAGACCACTGCTAATCCTAAAAAAACAATCTTGTCCTCAGATTTTTTCGTATCACATCCACTAGAGTCTTAGGAAGCAGGAAATATATTGCAATATTCCCTAGATAAACAGATCTGCAATTCATCTTGCTGTCTGGGAGGTAAACCAAGAACGCTGCTTTCAGCCTGGGCTGACGAGGAGACTAGAGGCATGCTCTGCCATCCTCACTAGTGCCACTATGTCTTTCACCTTCATAACGTCTGTTCAGCAGTCTGCCTGGATAGATTCTTTCCTTTTTACTTTCAAAATGTTGTTAGTACTGTTAATAACGTGGCCTTCATCCCTTTAACTGTACAGGTTTCTTTATATTATAAACACTCTGCGTAAATAATTGCACAAGCTGAAGACACATTCTCCTTGTGTGTTATGCTTAGTATGCATACATACAGTGTCTCCAGATGTGGGTAATAAAAGAGAAGAAGAGAACAGAACAGAAAGGAAAGGAAAGGAAAGGAAAGGAAAGGAAAGGAAAAGAAAAGAAAAGAAAAGAAAAGAAAAGAAAAGAAAAGAAAAGAAAAGAAAAGAAAAAGTGAGCTCTGTTCCTCTTACCAACATTACAGGTAAAAATGAGGTTTCTCCTCTAGGTAGAACCAGGCTACAAATCAAAAAACTTGAATGCAATAAAACACTTTGCATTGCAGTTTTTGGAAGCAGATTTTAAGAAATTCAGGCAAATTAATGCTACTTCATGGCACATAAAAATACATCTGTAAAAGTCTTAATCCTCTCAAAAAGGCATAGCATTTTGCTTAAATGTAGTTCCAGACACCAGTTTTGCCATACTCAGCTTGGTGTGTGAGGGCCAAATACACTCCTACCCAGTTTTCAGCAAGCCCTTCAGCAGTTTTTTTTCTTCCTCCCTTTAATTCACAGCTTTCAGCTGGCTCTGAAGAAAAAGTCAGTAAATCTGCTAACAGAAGGGGAAACTCTCCCCTCACCACAAGGAAAGGTCTCGCAAATAGGCTTTTAGCAGGGGAGCAAACAGGGGTGCTCAGGAGAAGAACAGAGTTTCACAACTTGCCTTGAGGGGCTGCGGGGCCAGCAGCTTGGGTGCTGCTCTCCAGGATGATGGACGCTCGCTCGTCCCCTGTTCCCAGGACTGTTGGGCCTTCGGGCCTGTTGAAGGGACCTCTCCCTTCCATGCCTGAGTGGGTTTGATGCAGCGCCAGGTCTGAGGGCAGAGGACAAATTCTGTCCTGGGAAAAATGGGGTCCAGTTCTAGGGTGGGCTCATGCCCATTGACCCACGGCTGGAAACACGGAAGTCAGCTCTGGGAGGAAGGTGCTACTCCGAGTGAAATCGGGCACTTGGTTTTGCCAAACTCCAATTTCTATGTCAAAGCAAGCAGCCCCCATAGAACTGCATAATTAATACTAATTATCACTCCCTGGCCACTGGGGCAACACAACACTCACCCCATGAAAAGCACCCTTCCCTCCAGCACTGTTTCCAAGCAATTTCTCATTTCCTTTACTATCAGGTCCCACACTGCAACATGAGGGCAGAAGAACATTTCCCCATCCCTTCCAAGGTTCCCCCAGCTGGTGCTGGACACCAGGAGCACCCCGGGATCCGTGGGCAGCCCGGAGGCAGCGGTCACTAGAGGGTGCTCCCTGCCCCTCTAACGCAGAGCCGCTGGCTCGCCCGCCTGCCTTGTTTCCTCCAACACGACAGGATGAACAGCTCTAAAGCCAGAAATTGCTTCTTCTAATAAAAAGAGTATTTTAACAGAAGCAGATAAAATAGATTTCTTCCTGCTGCGGTGGCACCCACCGTTGGTTTTGCCCTCAGGGTTGGTTATGACTTAACGTCTTCCTGCTCTCCCGTCTTTGCTTCCTTTAAGCCACCCCATGCACTATCTTCAGCTGCTCCAACCCGTTCCAACAATTAGTCCCTTCGCTTCTTCCCCCCGTCCCCACCTTCCTTCTTGCCATAGCAATGAATTCACTTCACTCACTGAAAAGTTGTGAGAGAGCCTGATTTGAGGGCAATACTTTTTTTTAAAAAAACTTTTCTTCAAGAAACAATAGCAATCAAGAATGGATTGTTTTCCACCGGACAAAGTTCTACAGAAATGAAATGCTGGAAGTTTCAAAGTGAAAGTCAAAGTACTTCCTTTACTGACTCTGAGCCCCTAACTAGGACTCCAAGTATTTAAGCTTCTATCAGCCAAAATATCTTTGGTGACTACACTACTACTTGTCCATCTTTTCCGTTCTGATCATCTTTGGAGACCAGCTATACTCTTTACATTAAAAAAAAAAAAAAAAAAAAAAAAAACCAAAACCAAAAAAACCACAAACTACAAGCACAGAAATGTGAAACTAAATGGGAGCTCTGTCTACCTGAAGTATATTGACACTGGAGTTATTTGCAACAGTTAATGCAGGTACTTCATAACTGGGAAGCACTGACACACTTGCAGACAGGGAACTGAATCACTAACTGCTGAAGTGGGATTCACTTTATTAGGCTTCACCAATTTTAAATGTACATGCCAAGACTAAGCTAGTTCTCCAAGACTTCTTCTGCAGTCCCCAATACAACTCTCTTCATCATGTCATTCAGCCTCACCTACAACAGCTGCTTAGAAGAGGCACCTTTAAAGTATTTCTGTCTCTTTACCTACAAAAGGAACCTGCATGATTACCGGAGACACTCAGCTTTTGGATAACTTTGCTTATATGAGATGAGTCTCACCTAAATTTTCCTTTCATTCTTCCTTAATTTTACCATCTCCAAAATGTTAACAATTGTACCACCAAATGCCAAAGTAGTTCTGTATGGATTAATAATTTAAGTGCACTGAAACCTTCATCTGAAAGTTGCCACCGATATGAAAGCTATTTGTTCTACGTTTGATGCTAATTTAAAGCTGGTTAAGCGACAATAATACCCTAGGACACACACACACAAAAAAACCCCAAACAACAACCCCAAACCAAAACACTTCAAAAAAGCAACTTCTCTGCAAGGAAAAAAAGAAGTAACTGTGAGGGCAAAGGCCAACATTTTTCATCACTTTCTTCCAAATGTTTTAGATAATTTTAACTCAATTACACAATAGTTTGAACTGGCTACTAAAGAACACTGTCCTTCAAGGTCCTACCATCCCTAGATTGATGGGCATTGCACACAGCAAATACAGCTGGCATATTACACCGTATTAGTGAGGCTGTTTCAACATTTTCATCAAGAATGGAACTTATTAAAGTGTCTCTCACACTCCTCTGGCTTTTATAGCATGCTTTAGGAGGACTGTGGGCTCTTTTTTCCCCTCCATGATGAGGAAGTCAATAGAAAATGCTTTCAACTGTTTTATTTGACCTTTCACCTCTGGGCTTTTGCCTAATCTGCAAATTCGAATAGAAGGTATAGCTGTGCTTTTTTTTTTTTTTTTTTTTAATCTCTTTAAGTAACTAGCTGAATTCCTCAGAGGACTAGACATGCATCTAAAATTGGGACTCTTTTGGTATTGTACTTCTTTGTCAGTGGCTGTGAACAAGAAACAGATGTGAAATATCTGTGTTTGAAACTTAGTGACCCAGAAAGACCAGGGCTAATCCAGATCATTTTTAATAACTGAAATCTGCCAGCCTTTGAACACCTTGAGATACATGCACACACCCAGGAATATCCCCACTCTGACCCGTGCAGACACAAATAGAAAGCCTCAGGACTTTGTTACAATTTATGCTAATTGTGAACTCAGATGTAGTTCAAGATTTGAACAACAGTAAAAAAAATTGATTCCCCATTGATCTTTTTCCCCAGTATTGATTAGCCTCCTTCCATTTAGACAGCTGTCCTCCACCAAAGGTGAATACTTCAGCAGTAGGGAAGAGAGGAAATGTAAAAATGTGGGTTGATTGAGCAATGCACCAATTAGACTCCTCCAAGAACACCCTTCTTTTGTCAGAATTATGAAGGAGAAATTCAGATTGCAGGTGATGCCATTCCCATCATTGTTTCCAAACACTAAATACATGCTGCGTACATATACAGTAAAAGCAAACTACTTCCACTGCACCGGTAACTTGCTTTCCCTTTCTTTTCTTTTTTTCTCTCTAGGATAGAGGAATACATTTAGCTGGCCCTATTAGGTATTGAAAATATGAAAACAATAGTCCTTGAAAAATTATTTTTCAATAAGATCAAAAAATAAATAGAAATTAAGCACTTGGAAAATGTGATTGATAGTACATCTTCTAGGAATACTCCTGAGGCTAGGCTGTGTGGTCCAAGAAAGATAAGATTCACACGTTTTAGTAACTGTCTGATATTTCTGGCTCTCTCTTTCTCTCTCTAAGACCTAGTAATACCATATGCCTTGTGAGAAAAAAAAAATTAAAAAAAATAACTGTTAGCTAACACTGGTCTATCTTCAATCTCAGCTATGCAATTGAACTAAAAATATTTATCATCTTTTTGAAGAGTAGAGCAAATATGTTGAGAGGAAACAATAACCAAAAATGCCTCTACAGACTGAAGTTTTCTTGTGGTTTTCTGAAGAACAGAGAGGACAGGTCTCAAATCACAGCATGATGATGTGCAACAAATAGCTCACTCATTTCTCTAGCAGTGAAACCCCTCATTCCTCTCTGCTAGATCCCATGTGTGGGAGCTTTACCCCGCAGCTGTAGCAGTGGTCACACAGGATCGTCTAGGTAGGAGAAAGAACTTTTGTTTGGAAACCAGGTGATCCCAGGAACCGCCTGTTCACAACTTTCTACCTTCGGTGTTATTCAAGCAGTTTATAAAATAAATTTTTACTACCAGAACGAAACACAGAATCATAGAATCATAGAATGTTT
>NW_010142673.1:701-1420 GCF_000699245.1 Pterocles gutturalis | reverse complement strand
CCCCCAGCCACGGTTTTCCCAGCCAGCTCCGTGGTGGCTGCTCGGGAAAGAGCTGAGAGCGATTGCCATCTAGAGGCTTTGGAGAAATGAATGGCCTCAGCCCCCCAAACACAGCCCGAGCCGGGCAGCCCCCGGCCAAGGGGACATCATGGGGGACCCCCAACGCTGGGGCTGGCCCCAGGACCCCTCCCCGAGCAGGTGCCCTCCAGCCCCAGGGCAGCGCTGTCGCTGGGATGGGGTGAGGAGGATGCGGCGGCAGCGAAGGCGCTGATCTCAGGTCCGACAGGGAAAGAAAGGACCGATTCCGGCTGGATTTGGCAGCCCTTGGGATGGGGGGAGGGAGGGAGAAGAGACAAAGTGGCGGAAGCCCTGGGGACATGGCCACAGCCCACATGCCCTGGAGCCGGGATGCTTTTACGCTTGTGCCCGAGTCACTGTGGAGCTTAACGGCTCTGTCCGGAGATGGTTTCATGAGATGCAAAGATGCTCCCCAGAAAAAAGATCAGGTTACAAAGATGCAACCCCCCCCAAACCGCCTCGTTTCAGTTTTGCATCACCTGTAAAGTTTCTCTTGCGAACCTCCATCCGTCCTCCTGCACTCCTGCCTCCTGTTCTCAGTTTTTAAAGTGCTCAGCAAAAAAAGGGCATGAAATTTTGATTTTTTTTTTTTTTTTTTTTTTTTTTTTTTTTTTTTTTCTCTTTTTCTCTCCCTTCAAGTA
>NW_010142673.1:363-667 GCF_000699245.1 Pterocles gutturalis | reverse complement strand
CTTCTCCAGACCAATACTTCGCAGCCACCTGTAACCCAACAAGGCACCAACTGTTTTCAGGAGCACAAATGAAATTAATAAGGGTCCCAGCAAGTTTTTGGAACCACGGCTGCCTTGTCACACCTCCAGCTCCCCCGGCTGCATTTTCTCATCGATCTGTTTATCTCCTGTGCTGAGAGCACTGACCAGCACCGGCGGCAGAATCCAGCCCGCAGCACGGAGCAGACACTAATGGTGCTGTTTAGGTGAGAAATGAGACGTGCCTCTCATTCAGCAGGTTTATGAAGCATGAAATTCTCTTTTT
>NW_010142673.1:0-258 GCF_000699245.1 Pterocles gutturalis | reverse complement strand
AATACTGATAACTAAACTTTGGTGCTTCACCAGGGTGGGTGAAGCAGAGATGCCGGGACAAAGCTGCAGGGGGGAGAGGAGCCCGTGGCTTGCAGAGGAAACTCAAAAATGGAAACCTGAAAAATTGGAAATTTGGGGATTTTTTAGAAGTACAGCAAAGCTGAAAGACGGGGTGAGGTTCAGAGGAGAAGCAGAGATGATGTGAAGCTAGAGGAATACTCAAGTACAAGACAAATAATAACAGGATATAATAATATA
>NW_010142672.1:0-7371 GCF_000699245.1 Pterocles gutturalis | reverse complement strand
AGTACGTTTGGAGGTGAAGGCGCCGCGCTGCGCAACCTTCAGTGAGTTGGATGATGCAATGACACTTCATCTATTTTTACATTCTCCCTGTTTTGCAGCTTTGCTTTTTCACTCTTCACAGGCTGACCTTCCCACTGATGGCACGGAAGGATGCACGAGGCTTACGACAAACGCCACGTCCTCTCTGATATTAACTGAAATTGAGGAAGTTAGGAGAAATACTAACTACAGAAGTCAATGCTGCCGGTACAGCGTTTACCAGGAACAACATTTCTTGTCTCTGCTTTGCCAAAGCTGGAGTCAAATGCTCACCAGACCCTGGAGGAGGTTTACGGGACAGGTTTTAGCGTGAGCAGTGACCTTTCCATGCCTTCAGTTGATTCCAGTGTGCGTGTGAAGAAGCAAAAATGCCCCGACCACTTATATGGGAAAGCCTGTATGAGTTCAAGTCCAGCAAAACACAAAACTGCACAGAAACTGATACACCTGTAGGCAGACCTTATTTCCCTGAAATCACTGAGCTAATTCACAGGCAAACAGTTATGTAAGTATGACAGTGGGCCCTAAGAATGCGTGAGCAGCTACAAGTCTATACTGGTGCACATAAGGTCTGTGGAAAACCCCAGGCTGGTTAAGTCAGTTTGCAGCCCATCTTCTCCAAAGACAGGTATGCGGCCTTGTCAGAACAGTGTGGCACGTGGGAGTTTTGGAGAAGAAACAGATGGTGAAGAACTAATTTCATGTTTTGCTGACTGTAAACTTTTGGATCCACACAATTTCTCTCAAGGTTTGCTACTGCTAGTAGATCAGATTTTTTATAAAGGCTTCTGGAAAATATATTCAATTTTATTATGGAGAAATTACTTGAAGTTGCCTGTAAATTCAGGAATAGCTAAAATTGTAAATCATAATTATTTTATATAACTTGTATATAATTTTCTTTATTTGCCTAGAACTTGCTTTGTTAGGTAACTGGAAACCTATCCAGTTTCTCCTGACTGTACGGTGTTGCACGCTACAAAATAGAGCAGCAGGGGGAGCTTCTGCTCCAAACAAAACAGACCCAGAAACAACAGGAGAAATATGAAGGCGATCCAGACTTGGAAAGAAATAAATTAGAGGGAATAAGGAGAAAGGTAGTGAATGTCCCACTCAGTTGAAAGGGATCAAACAAGTGACAAATGCAAGAGAGCGAAGATGTAACTACATGTTTCAGAGCCCATGTACAAGTACAGAGTAGTGGGGTATACAAAGCTGGTCTTTGGCAGTTCAGAGTTTGGTTGAACTTGCATTATTTGGATCCGCCATCAGGTTTTAGGCCTTAAAGATACCTGCTTTTCATGCTTCTGTACCACAGCAGCAATAACCCACCCCACCCCTCTGAAGGTAAGCTGTCAAATAACCCCAAAATTAGAGAGAGGGAGGGAAACCTGTGGAACAGTAAGTAGGTAGGCAAGAGACTCCAGGACAGCAAGAAAAGAAGCAGCTTTATGAAAGAGAAATGCGGAGTGACCTTTGCATCATATTATCCATATTGCTGCTGACTTATAGAGGGGTTTGTTTGTTTTTACAGATAACCCACAAGCTAAACTGAAGTAATTAAACCTATTTTTAAATGAATCCTTCTGTTGCCCTTGGTTTTGGAAGAATGGCAATACTTAAAAATTGGGAAATAATTTAATAATCAGAAATTCTTAGTATTGTAGTAGCATAAAGGTGTTTTACATTGCTCGAAGTATAGCCAGTTGGCAAGAGCATCTGAGCACCAATATAACTCTGGCTCACAAGGAACTATTAAATTGGTATGTCAATATAAATAAATAGATAACTGTGTATTTTACCAACACAGAGGGGGCAGTAAATGGTTTTTTTAAAATGCAGAGGAAACATGAAGTTGCAGTTCAGATTATGCTGAGCTAAGGTTGCCATGGAAAAGGGAGGTCCCGCTGGTCCCATACCCCCTGTTGCCAGCTCTGTTCCCTCTCCCCATCTCTCATGCCAGCATTAGGGTGCCTGGGGGCTGCAGGATAAAACTGCAACTGATACAGCTGAAAACTTATTTTTGCACTGATTTTTTGTGGGTTAAAATTCAGCCAGGTTGGAACAGAGCACCACTTCTGATGGAAGAGACTTTTGTGGTTGGGATGGAGCGAGAAGACAAAACTACCCCTTCTGGCAGCCCACACTTGGTCAGATTAAATTGGTCCTGAAACTACAGCTTGACACACAAATATCAATCAGTGAACCACATCAATTATTAAACCAGGAATCTTGAAAGCTTTTGTAGAAGCTTACATACAAACATGTTCATAGTGATATGCTACAGCTGAAGGAGATTGAAAATAAAGGATCTCTAAGTTTTACACTCTGACTAGCCAGTGAAGTTCATAGTAAGTAAGGCTGGAGGAAAAATGTGACACTGACATGTAGAAGATACTTTATCAGCTATTTGCTCTTCATAATCTATAATCATAATTACTCCTGAATAAGAAATCAGTTTCTTAAAAAATTTTACTTGTAAAATTTAAGCACATAAAACCATTACAAGTTTTGTTTCTCTCCCCCTCACCCTGTTCCCCAAATATAATACTCATGTATTTACTCTATGAGACATGAAGAGTACAGTATGTCGTATATAGTGGATATGGTCTATGTGCATAGCTTTACACTTGTCTCTATCTTCTCTACCTTTTTCTAGTAAAGAGACGTAACAAGAGGGACTTCCTTAAATGTTCTTGATTTCACTTCTCACTCTGAAATTTCAAAATCCTCTTGTTGATTTCAGTAGCAGTTCTTTCCTTCCAACAGATTGCACTGAAGATCTAGCAATAGCTGTGAGGGACATTCACATGGTTCAGCATCACCTTAGAGACACACAATGTATATACCGAACTCTGTACTGCCTTTCACAGACAAGGACATACTAAAGACATCATTTGAAAGAGCTCTGCTACACTGCAAGAATTTCAGAGAGGAACTGCTATTGCCAGAGACTCTCTGAGCCTACTTTGAAGTACCAGATGGGAAAAATCTTGAACATATTATTCTCACTCAACGAGGTTGATATAATGGGGTTTTTTAAAAAATCTGTACTGTATTCATCTCAACGTCTGCATCTACCTGGCTGAGTTAGTGGAAGGGCCGGGAGCTGGTATCACTCTCAGTACTCTGCAGGACAGAGGCAGGGGAATAGCTTAGACCAGAAGAGCGACCTCCTATATAGGCCAAGGAGCCTGTAGATGGCTTGAGCCACATACCCACTAAAGTATTGAACAGCTCATTACTCAAGACAAACTGGAGTCAGTAACTGGGACTGTATGCTCATGAGCATCACTGGTCACCATCTTCTGTCCACAGCTGGGCAGGCACAGACTTATTCTGCCTTTCCTCTCCTGTCCCCAGGACACACTTCTTTGCATAAGCTTGTTTGACAGGAGAGGGAGGAGCCTTTGTCTCCCATCCTACAGGGGAGCCTGTATGAATAATCTCCTAACTCTCCTTTGCTACAATTCAGGTTTATTATTTCTTATCCTGTGCTCAGGGAACATGCAGAGTTTATTTTCATCTGCTCTATTGCTACCATTTTATAAGGAAAAACCTAGTGTTACCATTTCTATTCTTCTACGTCCCTTTTTTTATGCTTAAGAGTTCTAAGGGAACTGAATACCAGGTACGCGTCAGTACTGGAACTTTACTCACTATGTGCAGGTCTAATGATTGTAATGGCTGGAATGCAAAACGACAACAACAACAGAAAATTAATAATCCCTTTTAGGGCAGATCCAGTAAAACCATAAACCAAATATTTGTCCCCTTCTCTAAGTTTAACCTTAAGATTTTAATATTAATAATGAATGGTAAGAGTGTGTTGGTGCTTTTCAAAATTCTTTGGACATTATAAAAGATAAAAGAAAATGCCCTGTGGGAAGATTATGGTGACTCTTAGCCCTATTAGTAAACAACAATTAGGAGACACTGGAATATGCTGCATAACAAGTTGCACCAACACATCATAATAGCAGTGGGGAGAAAGTATTCCTAAAATAATAAACACACTACTAGGACATCTCCCCTCATCCACACAAGGAATTTATGGACTGTATTTATTACATGACTCTGAGTTGAGAGCTGCTATGATAGCTACTATAGATTTTGTCACATGTCACTTGAAAACAGCTGATGGTCAAATAGTTACGCTGGCAAAACTTTGGAGGTTTGGAGGTTTGGAGGTTGTTTCAACTAAGGGCATACAAAGAAAATGTGATTTTAACAAATTAAGAAAAAGCACAGTTTGTACAGTCCGTGTTAAGAGTGCTTTTGCCACTACAGCACAGCAGTGCTCTTTTACCACTAAATCCCTTCCAGGGTAAATACAGCCAACTTGCTCCCAAGGCAGATGGCCTTGGGATTTACAAGTCTTTCTCAGTCTTGCCCGTGTCTAGTTTGGCAGCACATTGTGCTGGCCAGAATGCCTGGACTTCTTTTAGGTCTCTAAATAATATATAAAGGACACCTTTTCCCACCCACCTCGTACTTCTGCCCTTCTCTTTTCCATGGGAATTAACAACTGAATAGACTTCACCAAAGATGTTGCTAGACTCCTATTAACAAATCCTGTCTATCCATGCCTGTATCCGAGTTCAGGGAAGTGGAGTCAGTTAGTACACTTTACCAATATAACTTTCCTTGAAGAATATTTAACATCTGTTCCCATTTTTTCTTTTCTGAGACAGACTGTGTGACTACCATACTTTGTACAGCATCAGAATAAAGAAAAAAATTACAACCCTGCTACTATATTATTTCCTACCCACTTCATCTTCATGCTTCTGGGTTTCCTCACCTGCAGAATTAAGGTAGTAATATCTGACTGTTCCTACACGTGGTGTAGGAATCCATTAAGTCTGTGGCTTTACGCCATCCTCTTTTTTAACTCTAAATAATATCTGATAAGAACCAGCAGTTCTTCTGTATTTTGGCAAAAGTATGACTGTGGCAGCAAGCCAGCTGTGTGTCCAGAATGATAGAAATTCTTTTATCTTGGGAAACATGGCAATATGATATCAAACACAGCAAATGTAGTGCTCATGAGGAATACAAAGAAATACATTGCAGAAGAGAGGAAGGCCAGAAAAACATAATTTGAAAGTGGCATCTTCTCACAAAGCTAACTAAATATTCATGTATTAATTTGAAAAGGAGATTTTGGGAAGCAGTTGTAGGAGTCCTGGACAACTTCTTTACAGTTACCAACTTTTCAAACCTTGCTAACTGTTGCACTGTTGCTGCAGTTGTATAACCTTCATGACCTCCATGACTCCTCAGACAAATTGTGCTTTGAATCATATTACTGCAATTCCCCTTTTTCTTCAGCATCAGAGTGTCTCAAATTAAAAAGATACAAAAAGAAGTGAGGAACACTGCGTACTTCTTTGCAATGGCAAACGATTTTCTCATGGCTTAGTCGCTGATGAGTAAGAGTCATGCCAATGAAACCATCGTCTCTCAGTTTGCTTATGTATAATCTCTCTTTCTTGGTACAAATAAATGTTCTAATGTACCTAAAAGCATTACCAACCAGCTGAAAAAGTCTGAAAACCCTCTGGCTCATGCAAAGATGCAAGACTTTTACAAGGTAGGAAAATGCATGTATTTATAAATAGGGTTTGCTCTAGTGAAATAATGAATCTCATTATGCAGGTGACAATAGCTTTTATTAGTATTTTGCTCATAGCAGATTTGCAATGGTTTAATGTTATATTGCATCAGTAGAGATATTCTTAATTTTCAGTGAAGTAGCTGAGCTGACGTTTGCTTTTATTTAGTTACTCTGGAGCAAATTCTGGAGAAGAGCTCCCCAGGTAATTTCTCTTTGCACTGTGAAGACATGGACTACTCATTCTTCCACAAGCCACTGCAAGTAATGTAGTAAGAAATTTTCCTTTCACAGTTTTGGGAATATCTCAGGAGAAATCCTGAGTGACTCAAAATAGAAAATTCACAATTATGTTAATTTTCTTAGTTTTCCTTAAATAGTTCCTCTACCTATAGTAGATAAATTGTTCCTTCGAAGACAGGATATGTTTTTTTCCATATATTAATGACAATGCATTATATGACATAAAATCCTAGAAAAGAGCAGTTGTTCTAATATTGTCACATATAGTACTAGTTAAAGGTAAACCCTAGGCTTCCTTAGAAGTTTGAATTTGACCTACAGATACCTGCGAAAGCATAGATCTCTCTTGTCTTTACCATGGCTGTGGCTTTTCATTAATTCATCTTGGATCTGTGATGTACTGGGCCACCCAGCTAGATCAGAAAAATGCATGTGGTAACATTTCTTCCAAGATAGCTAAAGCAGTACTTGTGCTTTGTCTTGGTCTATACTTTATCTTGGTCTATAATTCATCTTAGTTTACACTGGTTCTAGAAGGTGAGATGATCACATATAAAGTCTGCTGGGATAAAGTTTCACCTTCAAAAATGTTTAAATACATGTGAACCATAAAAATAAGTTTTTATCAGTCTGGTGTCTTGTAGACACTTTTGATCTGATACTAGGTTTCCTAAAATTAGATTATCCATTTTATGAATAAACAGCCTTGAATTTTCCCTTGTGGAAAATACCTGAGAGAATCAAAGGACCAAGTGGTATCTTCATATCCATCTGCTGGATTATTTTTATTTGTTCAAGAAATTGACATAGTAGTTGTGACAGAAGTAACTATGTTAAAATAGTGAAAAAAAAATTTGTTTAGTAAATTGGAGTCATCTGTTCAACAGAAATTATGAGTTAGAAAAACTGAAAAAAAAGAAAAAAAGTTTGAGAAAAATTAAAACCCCGACAATAACTTTCTACAAGCAAAGAGAGGAAAAAAGTGGTATTTACTGAATAGCTCATTTAATATCATTGAGTCAGCTAATTTATTAGCAGGTAGAGTGGTTTGATGAAAAGAAGATGCAGAATTAAGGTTATTTTGTGGACCAGATAAATCAACGAGTCAAATAACTTGCTTATATATACAATGAAAAGGAAGGCACATAAGTACACATCAAAAGTGCATATCAGAAGTGTTCTGATGCACAATGAAATTGTAGCAGTGTAAACAAGCTAATAACAAGTTTACAGCTTAGATAAGATAAGGCTGAAGATTAGCCATGGGAAATTGCCACACCACAGTAAACAGAAAAAGAAGGGATGAAGCAATTTATCCAAGTGCATCAAAGCTGTGGGTGTGTAATTCCACTTAGCTAGTACTGCTTTCCAACCATACACACTTTCCCATCAGCCCAGAAGTAGCAGCATTAGATGGTGTTCCTTTTCTTTATAATTTCATGTCTTCTTATTCAATGGGTTCATGTTAGTTC
>NW_010142671.1:0-5957 GCF_000699245.1 Pterocles gutturalis | reverse complement strand
CGAGCCAAGGGCTAACCCACCACAATGTAGAAAACTGTTCACTGTGAAAAAGGAAACATGAAACTGAACATTAACCTAAGAAACAGATGCTATAGCTCTCAGTGATAGGAAGGTGTTTCTGTTCTGGATTCAGTCATATGAATTGGTTTTTACTGTTGCTTATCATGCCATGCTAGCTTTTCATGTGGAGCATCATAAGGCTATAGCATCTGGTATTTGCCTCTTGCACAGGGTTAAAGCCAAGAACAAACTGTGTCTTATAGATATGTACGTTTTAACCTTGAACAGGTACTGTTACCATGAATTGGAAGAGTGTAGTCAGAAGATACATTTCACAGCTAGAAATGTCTGAGAACACAGTGAAGAGGTTTCACCTGACATCTGTTTTCTGGCTACTGACTGTCAGATACTGCTGTCACTCAGCTTTTTCCTTCATCTTGCAGGGGATTTCAGTGAGACATTAGAAATGATAGAAGAAATCAGCTGGAGTCTAGCTAAGTTAAGACAAAGTCAACTGCATCTGTTAGAATACCTTTGGAAAAAAGGTCCAATTTCTAGCTTAAACTTCACAAAATATAAATTACTTGTAGATACGATTTTGCAAAAAAATAGCATTTAAATGCAGGTCAGACTGAAGAGAAAGGCAGTCAAACTTTCAAGGACCAGTTCCTAATGATACTTATTACATACAAGTAACATAAGTGCTAGATAAAGTCTGTTTCTAGAAATTCAAAAGAACATTGCTGAATTTGATTGGGATTGTATATTTTGCCTTGAAACAACATTCTTTCTAAAAGAAGATGCTGAATTATATCCAAGACAGTTATGGTTTTGACCCTGGCTAGCAGCAAAACACCACAATACTTTTGTTCCAAATGTATCAGTAACCAACTATAAGGTTTTAGCCTGAAGACTAACCAATGCTCTGAACAGAATATAAAAAAAATCTGTGTAGGATCAGTTTAAAATTAGATAACTCAAAGGCATTCAACAGTTCTAGAATATGGGGCTGTTAAAACAAGAAAGAACTTAGAGGGAAAAAAATGTCTCCAGAATTATGTCTTTAAGAAGCTCAGTACTCTGACTCCACTTGAAATTCATATTTCAGAATCTGGTCCCAGAGTTAGGTACTGACAACCTTTTTGAAAGAGTATTTCTTTCCTTAAGCTTGGAAAAGTTTTCCTAAACTGTTCTCCTCAAATACAGAAAACACCCACGCTCAGCCCCCTCTTAAAGGGTGAGGATTCATAATGCCATCTTCCCCCTCACTGAACAGCATCTTGGTTAATATCCGACTATAGGCTACAAACACTTTTCTCCCTTTCTCTTACATTCTTTGAATGCTGATTGCACTGGCCTACTTACCAAAAAAAAAAAAAAAAAAAAAAAAACCACAAAAAAAAAAAAAAAGGAAGTGCCCTGATTCACTCTGCCAAGACCTTGCACTTTTGAAAGCTGCTTAGGCATCCAGGAAGCTTTTCTGGAAAAAAACTCAGGAAATAAAATGATTCTGGGATGAGAAAAAGACTTTGAAGGAATGCCTAAGATTCAGGAAGAATTCAGAACACTCAGGTTACTTACCTTTATCTGACTTGTTTGCCCAAATTTAAAATGGAGTTGTCACTACTTTCTAGCTCATACTGCTTTTTCCAAAATATACACATTAAAGTTAATGAGAAAGAGCATGAATGCAAAGCAATTGGAGTCATGTGATTTGACTCGGCAAAAGAAGTCTCCTGATTGCTTTCTTGCCTTCACACTTCTGCTTCCCTTCCTCACTCCTTGTACTAATCATAATGATTCCATGTACACCTAATTGATCATCTAGCTACTCAATCAGAGCAATATTTAAAATGGTTGTGTTGTCAGCCTGCTTTTTCTTAGTCCGTATAGCCCCAGCAGCAGAAGATTATTTTTTCCTCTCCTCTTTCCTTATTTCTTTTCCCATTCAATTATAATCACTCATTCAATAAAGTGCATTACAGCCATACTGTCTCCTTTAATTCTAGTATTTCTACATATAGGAAAAATACGATGGCTATCAGAGGTTGAAACTATAGCAAATTTATTGTCTTTTATGCGCTAGTATGTATGACCTTAAAAGGAGGAAGAGCTTTGAAGTGTATAAGCACTAGATGAAAATCTAAGCAAAAAGGTATTCTAACTCATCACAATTTTGAGCAACCTTACCTCAGAGCTAACAAGGAGTGCATAAAATGTCAAGCCACATGGTAACTCCTTCAAAGTTATAAGCATTTGAAACTAACAGCCGATGAGTGCCTTCTCAACCATAGCCATCACAACAGAGAAAATACACTGACTGAATGCTATTTCATCTCACAATCAGAAACACGGAGGAATAGCCGTGGACTAGTTGCTAAAATAATAAGCTGTAACACCTATAACTGGGAGAATATAAATAATGAAACAGAACCAAAAAATGAAAAAGAAAGGATGAACTTGTCTGTCCCAGAGTTATCACAGCTCTCACTTAAATACTTGCATCTTAAAACCATAACTTACACTACAAAGTACTTTAGGGTCTGTTTATGGTACTTTTCAGCTGTCAATTATACCCAAGCAACTGACAGTAAGAACAAATCTACAATGTGTATATACAACATGTTCAGCAAACTGAAACATAACTCGTATAGGGTGAAAAAAATTCAGAAAACACGAGGAAAAATATTATGTCAGATGGCACCACTGACCTTTTCCTGTAGCAATGTTTTAACTTACTATACCTGTAAGTTACTAATAATGGATGAGAATGGCAGTCTAAGTAAGATGGATCACAGATGGAGTGTTGTTATAGCATTGTCAATAAAGTTTAGAGGAGAGGAATTGCATAGAAATAGCAATTCTACAGCAATACCATAGTTATAAATAAACCTGGAAAATACGTTCTCCTTATGGGACAGGCAAAAATTACATTGTGCTCTATATTAGTTTATTAACTCTTAAATTCATGTGTTATATCACAGTTGACAATCATCAGGTTCTTTATTTTGGGGAATAGAGATGATCAGCTTTAAGCAATATCTGTAAATGTGTTTGGTATGCTATAAGTAAACACTAGGGACACAAAGCAGAAAGAGACTTAAATGACCTATGCTGGAGCAGTCCGTTCCCAAAGGATAGTACCCCATGGAAAGGACCCATGCTGGAGCAGTTCATGAGGAACTACAGCCTGCAGGAAGAACTCACATTGGACTGCTTCATGAAGGACTGTATGCCATGGGTGGGAATGGCAGGAGAAGAGCATGAGGAGGAAGGAGCAGCAAAGACAAATCTTTATGAAGTGACCATAAGCCCCATCCTCCTGCGCCGCTTGAGAGGAGGAAGTAGAAGACTTAGGAGTGAAGTTGAGCCTTCAAAGAAGGGAGGAGCAGGGATAAAGTATTTTAAATTTGTTTTATTTCTCACTATCCTACTCTGTTACAATTAATTGGCAATAAATTAAATTAATTTTCCCAAGGTGAGTCTGTTTTGCCCATGATAGTAACTGTAAGTGATCTCCTTGTCCTTATCTTGACCCATGAACTTTTCATCGTTATTTTCTCCCCCGTCCTGCTGATGGAAGGGGACTAGTAGAGTGGCTTGGTGGGCACCTGACAGCTGGCCAAGATCAACCCACTACATTTATCTAGCCCAAAATATTTTAGAAATTGATACTAATTAAGCTTTCATATGTATATATATTTCTAGACTACTTGGTCTCCCATAACATTTTTTTTTAAACGAAGAGAAATATTTTCTCTAAGATCAGCTTCATTATTGAGTCACTCAGAACTCATAGATGATAGTGGCAATCAAGGTAAAACCTTATGAAATACCAAGAGTTGAAAGTAAATTGTCAAATTTCTTAGAAAAAAATTGTTGGTACTATACTTTATGCCATCTTTTTAATGCTTGCTACAATTTTAAAGTGTGACATCAGCAACCTGGAAAAGAGGCATCAGATAAACAAATTTCTGCAAGAATTTGTAGAATATTTGGGCTAGGTAGCTTGACCAATAGACCCTGAAACTCAGGAAGAACAAAACCTTGATTTTCCATACCTAAATTATGACAATACTCTGGTGAAAACTAAAGATTGAGAAACAATGCAATCATTACTCATCAGAAGAAAAAAGATAGAAAAATATAAAAATTTTCTAGACAAACATATTTTTGTTAACATTATTTATAATACAGATAAATTTAACAAACTCCAGAATGGAGAATATGAGGAGAAAACAGAATCCTTTCATCTCAGGCAGAATTACTCATAACTCATCACATTAAATGTCAGTTCTTTTATAAGGCCTTATTTTGTAAAGCAGCATTTCAAAGACGGATTTTGTCTTACTTCCATGCCAAGCAATTGCTTTCCAAGAAAAAGCCTGGGGTATTTCCAAGGTTTTTCTATCAACTGCTTTGTGCTGAAAATTCAGGACTTTTAGCAGTTGTTGCTCTTCACACCCTCTCCAACCTCATTCACAGTAAGTTTGCCTCACAGAGAATGTCTGTTTCACAGAAACCTGAACACAAATGAAGAAAAAGCATGAAAAAGGCAAACAAAGAAAGTGCATGCAATAAAACATTCAGATATCATGTACACCTGCTTCAGTACCCTTTTTTCTCCCTATGAGTTTATGTCATCCAGGTTGTATTTTCCAGTTTGTGTGAAGATGGTAGGACTTACAGTGCACAAATGCTCAGCAACAGAAAGGAACACTTTATCACGAAATATTTAACTCCATGAGCCCAGCTGGTAGAAAATATGTGGGACACAAGATAATTACAATATATACTTGAGAATAAAAACATTTTTTTGGGGTGAAAATTCTTAAATCACTGATGAAGAGTCACATTTTCTCATTGTTTTCCTATTTAAGGAGCCATGCCTCATGTCCAAGAGTAAAGCTAGGTCCATCCCATTTTGCAAGGGCTGGTATACATGGGATATGTATCACGGAAATTGCCATGGAACAAAACTGTCATAGGTACCTTGATTATACAAATGTAATAAATACGCTACCCTGACTCAATCTGCGGTCATTGTTGTTGTGACCTTAACTGCCTCTGTCAGCAACAAGGAAAAAAATTCTGTCTTCAGTAATACCTTCTCAAACACAATGTAATCTCTGATTTTGGTAAACATAATCATTTCAAACTTCATTATGATGTCACTGAGCTACTAAAAAAAAAAAAAAAGAGCAAGGGATGCAGCTTTCTTATTCTTAGAACTTAACAGTCACTTTATATGACTAAAACAAATTTTTACTGTCTTTCATATTTAAAACCAGCCTGTTATTCAAACACAAACACAGACACAAAGAGAATAATCAAATTGTAAAATACGAGATTGTTTGTTGAAGTGTACTTAAGTTTTTCTGGAAAAGAATTGTTAAGGGAGGTAAGAACCAATCACATCCTAGGAACAAAGCCTGTTTTCAGAGCCCAACCATGTATCTTTTGACCAAACCTTTTTTTGTAGGGAGTTGTTGTGGTTTAAGCACAGACTGCTTAAAGTTAACTCTCTTAGTTTTTTTTCCTTTCTTCTTCATAAATAGCTAGCAAGAGGCTGTGTTTTGGATTTACGCTCAGAGGAGCTGATAAGAGAATAATGTTTTGTTCTGCTGCCAAGGTCAGCAGACGAGCAAAGAGACACAGCCGGTTGCTAGCATAGGATTTGCCCTTATGTTAAGACTGAAACTCAGAATAGCCAATGATTTATTCCATAACATGCACGTCATGCCCAGTATACAGGTAAGAACACCCGGAAGAGTGTTCTCTTTTGCCTCCGCTCCGCTTTTCGGTGCTCTCTCTCCTGGCTCCGCATCGCTCTCCAAGGCCTTTACCCCCGTTCCCCGTACACACACCCCGGTCAGCTCTCTCTCTCTCAGCCTGGGACGCCCAAATCGCTATCTCCGTTCCATGAGCTTTGGGATCCTCCCTCTCCAGGGGGATCG
>NW_010142670.1:0-5029 GCF_000699245.1 Pterocles gutturalis | reverse complement strand
AAAACCCAACCAACCAAACAAAAAACCCCAATGTCTTGCAGCCTATCATGCAGTTTTCTCACCGAGAGAACAGCCCAGTCATCCAGCGTTTACCCCAAGGACGACTCCTCAGCACAGCCATAACAGTAAGCAGCTGCTACCCGGTTATACGTGAATTAATCAATTAGTCTAGCTATTGCGTTGGAATTGAATGTAAGGAGGTATGACAATGAGAAAGCCTGTGTACTGAATTATATTACGACAAGAGCTGTGCCATTTCCTAGGAAATTTGTTCCCCCTGCCCTGCTCCCCAGCTTCCCCTTTACCCATTGCTAATTCTTCTGAAACTCTTGGCCAGCTTCAGCCACAGTGGAAGGAGGGAATGGGTTAAAAGTGTACAAATTCATGCAAATCAACAGATGGGTAGAGGAGAAAGATCCACAGTTTTCTCCTACTGAGGAAAGTCAGGCAGAGCTGAACTGCTGGCACAGTGTGCTTGGCAGCCCCTGGCTGGTTGGTCCATGCACGCGACATTGATCAGCTGCAGCGTGTGCTGCGTCTCTTGCACTGCCCGGGTGCTGCAAGGTGCTGAGAACCGGGCAGCTGTAAGAGACAGGGAAGGGCAGTTGTTAGGGGGCAAAGGACACAAGTCTGTCGAAGACTTGGTTGTGTTGCTCAGGGAACAGTTTGTACCTTCACTGCTTTTGACCTTGCAGTCATGTTTTATCTGTATTTTTTGACATATTTGTTTGCAGTGTTGCAGAATCAAACTCTTTCAAAAATATGCAAAAAATAGCCATTCACTTGGAAGCTCTGTAATCAAAAGCTGGCTGTTGAACCAAAATTTGTACTATTACAGATGCATTTAAGTTATGGTGAGTGCGGTCCTGTTTGTAAAAACACATGCCTGACGCTTCAGATAAAATACGGTGAAATATGCTGTGCCCCCCTCAGACTTAATCAATTCTTTAATCAAAGTCCTTTATAGGACCTACAAAATTTTTATACTTCCAAGAGGACTGTTCAACAAACTGAAGGGGTTATTTCACTTTGAACGGATCATTAGACTCACTTGGCAGGTGTTCCAGCAGGTGATCAACACCAGTTACTTGTTTCTTTCTTCTTTCACCATTCCTGAGTATGATGATGTTTTTCCTCCTTTTCCTGTGTTTTAGGTTTCTCTGTATCGCCTGAGCTTTCCTTCAGTTCTCAGTCCTCAAGCAGGAAGACAAGCCCATCATCCACACTCTGGAGCACTGATTATGGTTCACGTTAGAGTCAGCAGGACTCCTCTTCATGCACTAGGGCTGGAAAATTAAAAAAAAACAAAACAAAACAAAAAAACAAAACACAAAAAACCAGTGCCTTTAACAATAGCAAAGTTAAGAACTTTCACAGTTTTGATATAATTTAAGTTATCTCTTGAATGTAACTAGCTTCATAAGTTTTTTTTTATATTTAGAGCTATTTGAATTTTTTTTATGTCAGTGCTCTGGTTCTTTAAAACTTTATCTGCTGTTTTATGCTCAGCTGACAAGGATGACTGGACAAAAAGCAGTGTTTATGCTAAGCTAGCTTTCCTCCTCTCTTCAGGCAACTAGAAGTTATGTCTAAGTGACAGTGATAAAAGCTTTTTATTTACTTTTTGTAAAAATTAGCTTTCTTTTTAATGAATTTTTTTAAAAAGGGAAATAGAAAAACAGGTCAAATATGAGCCAAAATATGAAGGACTGTATATTTCAAAGAACTAGTTTTTTATTTTGGGTTCCAAAGACTCAGGAATGTACTGCACTGATAAGTGTTCTTACATTTAGCCTTACAATGTGATTCATCACCATAATTTGCTGTTTCAACAATAGGAATGCTGGAACAACTGTGAATAATTTGGAGCTTTTTTACAACAACAACAACAAAGAAAACCGTAACTATCTTAGTGCAGCTTCCTTTGGGTACAATTGCAGTATTCTTTTCTTGTTACTGTAAGCACTTTTTTTGGACTGGGAATGTGAAAGTACGTGCCTTCTAAGAGGACACTTCTTCTGGTAGTAAATATTTTTAATGGAAGGCAATTCTCTTACCTGTGTTATACATTTATATAGGTCATTTCACGTATAGAAGTACCTCAACAGAAACTGAGCTTCCCTTTATTACCACTAGTCACTGGGTGCCCTGGAAAGTAAGTGGTTTTTTTCACACTTAGGATGAGTGATGTTTTCAGTTGGGTCCATCTGCTTGTCTCTGGTGTATTCGTGTACCAACTGACACAGCCACACCCAGAATCTTGCTTTAAACTATACAGTAAAATATTACTGGTATGACCAGATTTTGGAGTGTTTGTACCGTAATATTCTGTTAATAAGTGCTCGTTTCTAAGTCTGTAAAATACAGTGTAGCATTTAACTGCCTAAGTATTCTTGTGGGAGCTTTTTGGTTGACTTTTTTCTTTCTCCCGACTGGCTAAAACACACAGATATAAAATGCACAATTCTGGGTACATCAAAAAGTACCCTGCTAAACCAGGCAGCAGCAGATGTGTTTTGCTTTCTAAACAAGATGGCAGTGGGGTATGCTGACACGAACTTTTTTCACAAATTAATTCTAAACAGATGAGAAGAAAAACTTGGTTCCAATTCTTAGTTGTAAAATACTTCCCTGAGAGTAGGAAAAAAAAGTATCTCAGTTGGAATCCTTTATTTTGAGGATTATAAACACAGTAACTTTTAATCCATAAACAGTATTTTGCAGCTATCCGATAAGGGCTTTGTTTACATATTACAGGTGTCACAGTTTTAATTGTGAATAATATTCTGGCTGTCTCTGCTAAGGAACGTAATGAAAGTGATCACAGTCATTCTGTTTCAGAGAACAAAATATTTCATGCAAAATATATTGTGTGCAGAACTATGCAGGCAAACAGTCAGAAGAAGGGAATGCAGCCACCGTTTATGGCATACAGGTTTGGTTTCATGCAGTGTTACAGAAAAGCAATATTGTTTCTTATTGTTGTATTGAGTCTTGTGTAACTTGTTGGCTGGTTTTCGAGAAGTTGTGCCTTACGTGGTAGAACTACTTTAAATTGACAATTTGGATGTAAATAATAATAATTTTTATCTGTATTATTTAATAAAGCTTTGTAAGATTCCTTTAGTATGCCGTTGATGAACTTTCTTGTGTTTGGGCTATTCAAAATTTAGCACTAGACTCTATTATTTGTACTTCACCTCCTACCGCCCCTCAGTATTTGCAATCATGATTTTACATTCTTAATTTTCACTTTTGTTGACAATGTAAATGTAAAATACTTTGACTTTTTTCATCTAGTATTTGTTGCCAGGGGCTTTTCCGAGTTTTCACTAAGCTTTCCTTCAGTTCCTGCTCAGGTCAGTGGTGGCTGAAGAAACAGCTCTTGATTTTCCAGGTTTGTGCAGACCTCCCACTCTGTTCGTTTGGGTTTTTAAGGAAAGATGTCATCTTTCTGCCTTTCAGAGGGGAATTAAAAGGCTCAGAAAATCTCAGTGCTACTGTGATAAACAGTTCAGAAATGCTTACAGGATATGTTTTACTCTCCTTTTCCTTCTCTTTCCCATTCAGCCTTGCAGCCTGGCACTGGACGTCCTGAAAAATGAACCACTCCAAGCGGTGGGAGCACCTTGGCCAGTACGCCCTGTTTATTTCACCTCTTCAGGCAACTAGCTGCAGTCTTCTGGCATGCATCTTCATGAACTGTGACTTGCCACAAGATAGAGAGTGAGTGGAGTTAAAGGACAAAAGATGTATGAAACTGGGAGCTGGTATGGTTCAGGAACAGACATGCTGCAGGCAGCCACGAGGCTTTTGCCTTCAGGAGCTGGAGCGCTCTGTGGGGGTGGCTCCTGCATGGGTGGGATTTGGGGATATAAACTTCTCTGAGCATGTTGCTGCCTGTGTAAAGATCAAAATTTTATGTATTTATTTTAAATTGACTAAAATGAGGTTTGGGTTTTTTGAGGTTTGGGTTCTTCCCTATTTGGTTGCTGATGTACGTATTCATGAGGTACCTACATGTCAGTCACATACATCTTAGCCAGGTTGGTTCATGTACATGCGTGTTTGCCAGGAAACACTGGCTGACCATTGCGTTTGTACAAGCTGAGCACAAACAAGGTTCTTGAATGAATGCCAGGGGAAGAGTCTTGAGGAAAAAACAAAGTAAATCTCCAAGGTAAAGTCTTTCTTTGTATTGTTTTGAAGAAGCAGTAACGGTACAGGAGTAGAGTGCCTGCTACTATAGCAGTGCAACAACCCAGTATTTGGAGCTACCCATAGGTACTTACAGCGCTCAGGAAGCTGGGAGCTTAATTGTTCACTGTAACAGTAAGTGTGCAGGCTGCACAAATAAACATTGATATAGTGCATGGAGAATTCTCTTTCGGAGTGAGTAAGTTATTGCTAATGTACTTGTAACCCACTGGGACAAGGCTGCTGGCTTAGATCCGCATGACACTAGTATCCCAGTACAGCCTGCACTGCCCCAGGGCACCGGGCGGTTCACTGCTGCAGGAGCAGGCAGGGGTGCGTAGCAGCGTGTCTGCTCCTGGTTTTCCTAAACATCTCGGCCTTTCTTTGCAGCACGTCCCCAGAGATCGTCTGCCGGCAATGTACCTTCTGCGCACAGCTACCTGTTCAAGAGAGAGTTTGAGACTTTGTTGTTCACGTCTTCCCTGGCCATTTCCATGAATGCTGCTTGAACCTACGCCACGCTGGGTCTCATCACTTCCCTGCACTTGCAGTGGAACACCCTGATGTAGGAGCTCTACTTGGAGAAGCCCTGGAGATAGTGTTTGGTTGAGAGGTAAGGTGTGTGCTCTTGGAGGAATTCCTCTCCTTTTAAATGGTTTTCCTGGTGATGCAACTAGAAGTTTTATTCATGTATTGAGCTTTATGTACCTATGTTAGTCTGTATAGTATTGGTGATATGATGAAAACTATTCCTTTTATTCTCTTTCTTCGTTGTCTCAGTTACAAGTTTAAGGTCATAGCTGGCCTTAGAATCATAGAATCATTAAGGTTG
>NW_010142669.1:0-31089 GCF_000699245.1 Pterocles gutturalis | reverse complement strand
AAGATATAATTATAATAATAATTATAACTAATACTGCCTATGAGTACCTTGCTGGCTTCTGCTCAGATAACTCCACTGTATGGAATTGGATGGAGGTAAGCCAACAGAAACCCCTGGCATACACATAAGCAATGTTTTCATAAACATGCACGTCATACCTCTCCTGCACCCCTGAAAACTGGGGCTGCATTATCCAGGATCTAATTGCACCAAGTCCCGTTGAAGGCCTTCTTAGTATCCATTGTGTCCAGGAATAACTCATCACATAGTGCCACTGCTGTAGCATCTCCTCTGCTGGGATGTTTGCACCTCCTGGCTCGCACGTTGGCTTGAACGTTCCAAGCAGTTTGTTTTTTGACCTTTTGAGGGTACTCTCTCCACCACAAATATCTTCACCCTTGCCTTCTTTTGTGGTCTGCACATCCAGCCAAGCCTTCCGATGTATGAAATGAGAATGGTGCATGGGCGTTGTCCACCTTGGCTGGCTGTACTAACGTGCTTGACAGAAGTCTTCAAAATAAAATTATTTTCAGCTTCATCTGCATCAAGCTACAGGGTGCTACAACAAAAGATTAATGGTTTCAGCTGCCCTCTTGTTCCAGGCAGAACTCCTCTCCTTGAAGAGAGGGTGCACTCCTTAGGCATCATGACAGGTTGATGTAGAATTGTTTTCTTGGCAGAAATAATGGTCGGGATGGAAACTTGCATGTATTGTACAGCAAATCTTCTGGCTTGGTTTTTTTTTTCATTTTTCTTCAGTTAAAAAGGTTAAACATGTTTCCTTGGGAACCTTAAACTATTCTCATTCATCCTAGAAATAGAAATAGCTGTAATACTAGCAGGTAACTTTACATTTCCTTTCACTGCTGAACATATAACCCATGATGGAAGACTGTGTTGCCATCTCTCAGAATAAGCATATCGTGTATTATATCGTGTGTAACTCGCTCTGTTAAAGGCTAGGGAAATCCTAAGCTGCTTTCCTAGGTTAACTTAGGCTACTCTTAAGGTATTTCTTCAGTTCTTCTTTACCTTGAAAAATTTCTCACATAGCTTCAGGACATTTTCCGTATTTATACTGTCTGAATTTATTGCTTGCCAAAGTTAATTTCTCCTTCAGGATTTGTCTTTTGCTCTTCTTTCTGCCTGGATTTCCAGGCATCAGCACAGCTACTCTTGTGTCTTCTTTTCACGACAGGTTTGCTGCTCTGGTCTTGTCTTTGTAGCCAAAATGGTCAGGTTGAATGCATTGGTAGGGTTTTGTGCCAGAGACAAACAGTTAAAATGGACTGGCAAACTCACTTTTATTTTTATCTCAAATGAATATTCCAGTCTTTACTGAAAAAAATAAATAAATAAAACCAACTTAATTCAAATCACTAGTTATTGAGTGTCTCTTCTACTAAGGCCTAAATGAGGATTTTGAAGAAACATTTCCAGAAGAGAGAAATGGTTAATGACCCCCATTTTCTTACCTAACTCTTAAAAAATACTTTTTATTCTAATTAAAAATTGTTTCTTTTGACATCATATTGTCATTGCTGCCATCTGATCATTTCTTCCATAGCTGTTTCCAGCCCTTCTGAAGAGCTAAATACGCTTGATCCAGTAGAAGAGAAACTTCGAATGCAAATTGAAGAAGAAAAAAGAAGGTACTATGTCCGCCTCAAACCTCTGCCATCCTCCAGAAGATAAATTATACTGATAGTATATTCCAACTGCAGTTCTGCACACACAGCTACCCTCAGGGTTTTCTCTGACATTTTAAAAATGTCAGCTTTGTGGTTCACTAATAGTTTTTAAATGTGTGCATATACTGTTGGTTTGTCTATAAGATGCCACAGTACACGAGCGGGGAAAATTTATGCTTGGGTTAATGGCTAAAAATAAATAAAAGTAACTTGAAGTCCTCCCTGGGGATTGGAGTTAGAAAATTGTTTGAATCCAAATGTATCGTGACCTTTTTAGTTGATTCAGAAATGTTCTGCCTTCCTTGACCTAAGGAAACCCTTTAGGCTATACAGGATTGACTAAATGTAGAATACATATCAATTCACCAGTCCTTGCTCTAATGGCACTGTAGCCAGGAGAAGAAAAGAAAATAAATGCAAGGACATCAGTTCCAAGTAATTTGCTAGTATTTATGTTATGTGCAATCTGTGAGGAAACTTCTGGCTATCTCACACTACTGGTAAATCTCCAATTATATGTTAGCCAAGAGGCTTCATTGATGAAATTTCCATCTGAAAAGGGAATCAGTGGCAGCTGACCACCAGTTGTTTACTAATGAGAAATCAAAATAAATAATTGACATAGTTGGCTGAACCTGTATTTTAGTTGTTCATCAATATTGATCCCACTTGAATTTCACTAATTTCTTCAGTGAAATAAAAGCTTTCTGGCAGAAGTTTCTTGTACTTACTGCTCCAGTGAAGCTCTTATCAAATGAGAGAACTGCTCTGTCTGTGTCCCCTGCATCTCTCATTACTATGTATTCTTCTGTAGTTTAAATCTGTAACTGTTCTAGGTAGGGTACAGCTCTTTTCTGATATGCACTAGAAGATCTCTAATACACTTTCTTCTTCTCAGTTATAAAACGATGTATGATCGCTTCAAAGGGCTGAAGGTAGAGATTGAGCACCTGCAGCTTCTTGTGGAAAAAGTCAAGATGAAGCTGCAAAAAGACTTTGAAGTCTGGTGGTCTGAAGAGGTAATAAATCTGCAGGTATGAAACCAGTTCATATTTCTTCTGTTTTTCTGTAAATGTAACATTTTCAATAATTTCTTAAATAAGTAGTTAACTGACTAGATAGAAGGGAGTAGCAAGGATGGGATTTGGGGCCTGATTCGGCTGTGCTCATGCCAATGTAAACCAGACAAAGCTCATGTGGATTATGATTATCCCCTGCCCAGAGAAGCTGTGGATGCCCCATCCCTGGAGGGGTTCAAGGCCAGGCTGGATGAGGCTTTGGGCAACCTGGGCTAGTGGGAGGTGTCCCTGCCCATGGCAGGGGGTGGGACTAGATGATCTCTAAGGTCCCTTCCAACCCAAACCAAAAGTTGTTGTAAACAAAGAAGTGTTTAGCTGGTGTTTTGTTGAATTCTTATGAGTATAAATGTAAACTGTATTTTTAAGAAAATCGCCTAAATTTAGTTATCCACAAAGTGCCACCTAACTAGTTTAACTTCAAGTTATCATTGCAAAATCCTTTTCAGGTTAAAATCAGTAATGATAGTAGTGGCAAAGAGGCCAATGTTTTAGTCACCCTTCTGTCTAAACATTTAGACACTGCAAGAAATATTCTTGAATCCACTGGAGCACATTTTTCTCTGTCTCTTAACCAGAGAGGTCCAGGATTCAGCCTCTCATGATTGATCAGTAGAAGATTAGAAAACTGGAAAAAAAAATTGGGATTGATTTCTTGGATCTTGACCTATCTATCCATCTGAGCTCCCTAAGAAACTCACATCGGCAAACACATGCTGTTACATATTAAAAACCTGTAACTTGAGCTTAAAAAGACATGAACCAATCGTAAACACTTTTCTCTTTGTTCAGAAGTATTTGTCCAAGTGTAGAAAATACTGTGTGGTTCAGACTCTGTATTGTCGGAATGAGTCATTGCCTACCTTCTTATTGCTGAGACCTGGAGGCCAATATTAAGCACTCTAAAAAAATCATATTCTACATAATTTTGTTTTTCAATCTAAATCCAGCAGGAAAAGCCAGAGGTGGCTAGCTCACCAAATACCGTGACTGTTTATCCCCAGTTTATCAAATCCTCGACGCATCTATCAACTAACAGGTAAATTGGTCGGGTTTCTTTAGTTACTTGTAAGAAAATGCAGCTTTTGTTCACCAGAATGCTTTTGCAAATGTCACACTCAAACTCTGCATTTCCAGTTCCAGGAGAAATGACTGTGTAGAAAATGAATTTTTATTGTTCAGTTATTTTGCAATCATATTGAAAGTAGCTCATTGTAACTCAGTTCTTTGGATTTGTTGGACTTGGGACCCTGGAAACCTGTCCCTAGGGACCCCATGGCAGATAGCTAAGACAAGCAAGCCTGTTAGCAGTCAATTTTGCTGTATGAGGAGTCTGTGTCTCCTTTGGAATGTATTCAAGGGCTGCAAACCACAAAAAAAGATTAAAAAATGATTTAATGTATACCCTAGATAGATTTGCTGTTGAAAAATGACTTGGTGCTACATTTCTGCAGCATATTATTCCACAATAATACTGCATTTGATGTTGTAAAACACTGGTGTAGAAAAATGGAATCCTCTTGGTTGTTTGATCATCAGTCACTTCTGATTCAAAACCTCTAATTTAAATTTGCAGTAATGATGTTTCATAGCCTTCAAACAGAATGCAGGAAAATAGACACTTCAATGTGCAGGTTTCCATATTAATTGACAATAAATTGAGCTGTTCCCTTTCCTCCCCGTCCCTGTCTCCCTCCTCGCTTCTCTCTTGCTTTTCTTTTCTCCCCCTCTCTCTCCTTCCTTCTCACTGTACAGTTAATTTTTCTCTGAGTGGCTTTACCTGCAGTTTCATAACAATATTCTGCATAAATGACGTTTCCTGCTTTGCAACAAGCATAATATATCCTATGTAACATTAAATAATGAATAGTGATAATAATTAGAATATATTCTAATTTTTATCGCAAACTTTCATGTATCTATAGTAAATGCTCCATAATCAGTACAGAGGATGAAACACCTAATCCTCATTGCTCAGGAGAGTGATATCTTTGGCAGCCTAATCTAGAATGAAAAAGAACATATGATAATGCCCAGGCACTTCCCGGTGCAATGGGAGAGTGGCCTCCAGGAGTGGTGATTGCTTCTGAGCAAAGGTGGGGGAAGGAGCAAAACTGCATAACTGGTTTATTTATAATTTTATTTTAAACTTTTATTTCCAATGCCTTTACGATTTGTGTTTATTACTGGAGGACAGGTCTCAGAAGTGTGTCTAGAATTTTGAATAGAACGGGGGAAGGTGCCTGGTTGCTTTCAGCTGCCCCACATGGTCTCTTCCAAA
This sequence comes from Pterocles gutturalis, assembly GCF_000699245.1. Taxonomy (NCBI): domain Eukaryota; kingdom Metazoa; phylum Chordata; class Aves; order Pterocliformes; family Pteroclidae; genus Pterocles; species Pterocles gutturalis. The sequence continues at coordinate 26,041 of NW_010142669.1, read as the reverse complement.
AAATCACATGTTCCTTATAACAAACAGTTTCTCTGTGTCTAAGAAATAGGCAAGTTGCATGAGATTGACTGGGTGGTCCTTGCATACATATGACAGACCCAGAACATTCATCTTCTTGAACTTACATCGTAGAGGGAATCAGGATAAATATAATTTTGTTTTCCCATATCTATCAATATTCTTGCAATGATCATTTGAAGCTAACTACTCTTTCCTCCTTATAGTTGCAGAAAGTTGATCTTATTTTATGTTAGGCTGTTTAACACATTTTACACAGGTACATTTTCACCGAGATATATATGGAAGCAGAAACACTATTTCTGCTTTTTTGTGAGGTAGGAGCTGCAGGCTTAACATCCCACTGTGCGTGAAAATTTACTTTTCCTCCTACTTGAGGCAATAACATTGTAAAGTACAAGTTTCCAATTTCACAGGCTTGAAGAGTATAAAACAGCAGAATATTTATCTCCCAAGGATTTCCTTGACCCCAGTTGACACAGGAACTTTACTGGTTCCCATGATTGTGGAGGATGAGTCCAGGCTATGATTGCTCCTCTCGGTTACATAGTCCCGAGACACAAATGGCTCCTTGTTTCTAACTCATCTAGAAATCAACAACGTCTTTCTCTGAAATTATATTGCTGTCTTCACCCAGCAGAATAACCAGTCACAAAAGCAGAAACTGGCATAAATTACATTTTATAAGAAGTGGTGTAAATAAAGCCTATTTCCAAGGTGGAATTCAGCTCACAAGTGTGTTCAATAGATATAAGATCAAAAACTTAGTAGGCTGCATGTCAGAAATCTAAGGCTGATCTTGACAGAGTAAGTACACAGTAAAAACCTTTCAGACAAACTCCTGAGAGTGACTGGATATAAACGCAATCTTCAGGAGCAGAAGTACTAAACTATCTATCTCAGCTTATAAAGGATACAGGTGTATCCCATAATCTTTCTTGAGATTTATGTGTTTCAACAAAATCTTTTGATCACCTTCTAGTGCACAATTTATGTGTATTGTTATTGTTTGACACACCTTTGGCATGTTACCAAAGAAAATTAAGCCTTAGAAAGGGACTGTGGTAGCCTCAAAATGTATTTTATATCAAATCAATTCATAACTAAAATAACAGAGAAGGGAAACTAGTAATCCTGTTGAGGCTTAAGAAGGATACACACATATAAAAGGCCCTTGATTCATGGCCAAACATGTCTCTTTTTCAACTAGAAAAAAAAAATGGCTGGATTGTTAATTGTCAAAATTAGTCTCTGTTAATAGAAGAGTTGAACAGTGAGCGTTTCTGCCTTGGTTGGTCAGTTTGAAAGCCATTGGCTTGGTCCTACTTGAAGCAAAAGATCAGTGACCACAGAGCTGAAGTGGGGAAAAGGATGACATAAGGGTTGTCAGTGGGTTTGGCATGAGAAAAAAAAATTTCTGCATAAGAAAGGTAATTTCTTGAACATGTGAATCACCTTGCCAAATGTGGTATGCTTAAAATAGCTGAACCCTGTAGTTTGTATACTGTGGTGGCTTACAGACTCATGCTCATCAACCTGTAGAGTAGACTCAGAGGGTTTCCAGGCTATACTTATCTTTGCATATGTCTTTGATATGAAGGTTGCAGAAATATTAGATCTCATCTGATCTGAACATATTCCTTAAAGTGAAGAACAACTGTGCAAAGTGGAGAAAGAATGACCTGTGTTTGAGACAGAAACGGGTCTCATCAGCAATCCCAGAGTCACAGTACAAAGAGAAAGGCAGAGGAACTTAAAATAAACATCAAGAAGTTACTTTATTCAAAAGGAATACCTAATAAAATCCCTCAAACTTGAAAGAGAATATTATCCATATTACGTCCGTATTATCTCTGACTTGAAGCTGTGGTGCTAACTGCAACTTGTACTGGATGTACCTTTATGTCTCTTAATGGGTTCTTGGCAAGTCTGAAAAAAAGTCTTAAAATGCTCGTTAGGCTCAGCACTTCATGTCTGCTCCACTTCAGAATTCAAGCACAGTGTTTTGTTCATCCTCGTGTAGTTTTCTCACACATTGGCTTTCATTTAAGAAATTTATCGAATCCCTGTCAGTTCAAGTTACTTGTCTCACTAGATCTTTTTAATTTCACTAGCATTGAACTGTTCATGTATTCCCCTTGAATCAAGCAAATGTTGGATAGTTATTCAAGTCTTCTAAAAAATATTGGATTTTTTTTTCCTTCTCTCAAAAGGAAGGCATTTGTCCTATTCCAGCAAGCCCCACACTATGTTCAATCTCAAACTCCTTGGCTCTCCAGCTTCTTCAAAATCTTCCTGTCACTTTAGATTCCCTTGGAGATATTTTCATTTAACTCTTCATGTTCTTCGATGACTTTGAGCATCAGATTTTTTAATGTTTATTGTCCTGGATTACAAAATTTACTCCCTCTGTTAGCGCTATGTGAAACAAGGGAAACGTTTACGTATTTTACAGCATTTTCTGTCGTATTCATTTTTCATTCCTGCCAATTCTCCATGGTGGTACATGATGATAAAATATAATCTGTGAATAACATCATTGATTAATGACATTTCAAAAGTTTCCCCAAAGAAAACAAGTTACCTAGGCTGGAAGTGCAGGTTCTAGGTTAAAAGGAGAGCTGAGACAATGAAGTGGACCCACTATCTTTAATTTTACTGAAGCTGTCAGCAAACAGTGCTTTGAGACTACTTGAATTCAACTCAAGGAAAAATCAGATTCAGAATGAAAATGGGAATTTTATTGTCAGAAGAACTTGAGTAATGTTAGATCTTAGGAGCCAGACAGAAAGACAGGACTTCAGCACCTTGTGTGTCCATCCAAATCCAAACCTGTGGTCCAGGAGTGCCTGTTTACACATTGGATGGCACCTCTAGAGATCTCTAGACCAACTTCTTGCCTGAAGAAGGACTATCATCACACTAAATCAGGTCAGCTATGGTTTTGTCTGGCTTTGTTGTAAATAGAATCATAGAATCATGAAGGTTGGAAGAGACCTCAAGGATCATCAAGTCCAACCGCCAACCCAACCCCACCCAACCCACTAACCCATGTCCCCCAGCACCACATCTACACGTTTCTTGAACCCCTCCAGGGATGGTGACTCCACCACTGCCCTGGGCAGCCTGTTCCAATGCCTCTTCACTCTTGCAGTGAAGAAATTTTTTCTTCCTCAGGTGCCCAGTTCTCCCAGAGCACTCTAAGGCAAGTTTTAGTGTATTGTCCTGGGTTCAGGAATCCACTTGAAAGTGAGATCCCTGGAGATCAAGTACTGCCACACCTGTAGTGTCTAGTTTTTCAATGGGTCTGGATCTAAGTCCAGTTTAAAATGACAATTTAACAATTTGGGAGAACAATTTTAATTTAAATTCAATGGAAAAGATTAGTTCAAACATATAAACTACTGCAGCTTAAAAATAAATTACTTCAGCTGACTCACAGTATTTATAAAATTCTACATTCTGTTCATGGCAAATAAAAAGCAAAGAAGCTTGTTTCAATGAAAAGAAAGCAATGAAAAAGGATCCCATGAAGTCATGTTACCTTACATTTGTTGCAGGCTGAGAACAGAGTCACAGATGGTTGCTATGGTTCAGTTGATGTGTAGTGATTTATTAAACCATGGTTATATATGACTTGAATGCCATGGTATCTCAGGGCACAGACACAGAGTCCTTTTAGGAAATGGAATTTAAGACCCTGAATCACCTAGTTTTTAAGAACTGCCAAATCAATGGAAAAAATGTTCAGGAAATCCTAAAGCAGAACTATGATGTGAAGTTCCCAGGTATTGTTAAACCACATAGTAGGTAATAACATCACACATGCTTCCTAGCTCTTGTAACATGCAGGCATAATAAAGTACGGAATATTATTAACATTAAACATGATATTGCTGTAGTTGAATTAGGCTGAGCCTAGAGGTTGTTTTAATCCATTTAGGCAGGTGTGAATGTTGTGGGACTTGAGGAGTTAAAGAGAGAAACATTCAGTAAACCTGGAGCTGTTCATTCGAAAATGACTTATACTCTTGGGCACGATATCTTCTCCAAAACTGAACCTGGCACAGTGTAGCACAGTAAAATTCAAGTAATAAATCTCTTTCCTTTTTCAAGTTCTCTGCCAGAAGTATCAATTCATCAGCCAACAATGAACAAACTAGTGCTGAGTTTGAAAAGCAAGAATTTGCCAATCCTGCCATCTACTGGAAAAATCCTAAAACTGAGTAGTCATCCAGTGTTGGCACCAGATCCAGCAGCGTACGCAACCCTCGGGAAAAGGAAAGAGTCCCTAGACATCCCGTGGCAGAAGTTTGCCTTCTTAGCGGAGAGCTTCCTCGATAATGATATCTGCAGGGGCAGGGATGCACAACAGCTGTTTGCAGTATTTTTGGCCGTCATCACCGAGCCACATCCCAAAGTCCTTGCTGAGTTTTTATCCAGTCTCCCACTGATTTCAGGAATAATTTTGCCTGACTGAAAAAAGAATGGAAAATGAGCTAAGTTGGCTAATAATCAGGTTGGGAACTAAATATACCATAACAAACTGTACATCAGCTACATCAAAGTGTTTTACAAGCCTTGCTCAGAAAATGAATACTAAAAATATAATCTTTATGAGCTTATTTGTCATTCTTTCATAGCCACATTCTCTACATAAACCTAGTCATCACACGGATTCAACTGAAACCCCTCTTCCAGTAAACAAGTGCTTTATTATAGATAAAAAAAGTCTGTAAAACTAGCTTCTTTGTAGTTACTTAGCATGTATTAATATTCCCTCCACAAGGGCTATATTCTTTCCTTTATTTCTGCTCCCTTTCCAGTTTTTCAGAGACCACAAGAGCCAGCCCTAATGAAGATCCAGCTGGGAAGAACACTTCAATCACTTCTAGTAACCCAACTTTAAAAACAAGGTAAGAACTGGACTTGACTTCATTTAACAGTCACCTTGAAAAACAAAAATAAAACTGAAATTGCAGATTTTTCTCCAACTTACAAAATAACAGCAAAGCTGTCCCATGGCTTACCATTATCAGCATTCAAGAGGTGGTTTCTCGTTTGGCCCGAGGCTATTTTCCCCATGAGCTTACAAATCCTCATGACCATGTATTCTCAGCAAGAGCAAGGGACTCTGAAAGGGTAAATACAAGCATCTGAAAGGAACAGAGATCAGAGTATGTAAGGATTGCAGAATGCAGGAACCACGCTGAGATTTTTTTTCATTCTCATGATCTTTTCCCTTAAAATATTATGAATCTCCATGCTACAAATTATTCTAGGAAAAGAAAATGACACCAGCAGCCGATGTGTCAGGCTTGGCAAAGGTTACATGTCATGTTTCACCCAAACAGGTACCGCTTTGTGCAAATTAGCTTAGCAGGTTAGCAGAAACTACTTTTTTTTTTTTTTGACAGCTTCTCTATTTTTTCTAATGTGCTCATTTCCATGTCCTTTTCTCACACCAAAACATTATGCCAAGCCAGTATACTTCCAGAAGTTACATTCTTTTTTTGCTCAACAGTTCTGGCTATTAAGGCCCATAGGAAAATATGGTGGAGTTACTGTTATTCCTACTGCATTCGTAAGAACAAATCACAACGGTTTGGTTTTTTTTTCATTTTCCAAAACAATCCATTTCTAGAACAGCAAAAAATCCTGGAAAAATTCATCCTCCACAATCTAATGTTTTAAATTGCATTTGTGTTGAAGAAAAACAGAAGTAAAAGAGAAGCTAAAATGAAATTTAGACAGTACCTTCTCAAATGTATTGTGTATTTTTAATTTTTTTTATCATTGCTAATCAAATGAAATGTTACTTCTCTAAAGTAACAAGTAATAGGACAAGGGGAAACAGCCTCAAGTTGCACCAGGGGAGGTTTAGGCTGGAGATTAGAAAAAAAATTATTCACTGCGAGAGTGATGAGGCATTGGAACAGGCTGCCCAGGGCAGTGGTGGAGTCACCATCCCTGGAGGGGTTCAAGAAACGTGTAGATGTGGTGCTGGGGGGCATGGGTTAGTGGGTTGGGTGGGGTTGGGTTGGCGGTTGGACTTGATGATCCTTGAGGTCTTTTCCAACCTTCATGATTCTGTGAAAATCAGTAGGAGAATACTCCTTCATTAGTGTTCCAAGCTCACCTTGTAAATTACACAGTTCATTACAAAGTTCATAGTAATTTGTATAATGTTTATCATGTAACTGCCTAGATAGAAGATCTCAGCTGGGACTGGAGACTCAGCAACACCAAGGAGTTGAGCCTGTCAGCAAATGTCCCGAATGTTGTGTGATTGTTTACTTCTGTGTGTGTATGACAACATCATTCCCTTAGAGAAGGCAAAAATGCTCTTGATCTGGTCAAATAAATAGCAACATTTTTCCCTGAAGCAAATAAACACATGGCATAGTCACACCCATAATTTCTTTGGTAATCTCACTATGTTTGGCTTTTCCGCTTGGCAGTAGGTCTTTGACTCAACAGTACAATATTTTTAACCCTTTGTGAGAGGTTTTAGAGCTGATTAGCGTGTAGCCCTACCAAACTAGAAAGTTCTTGGCTAATCTTAAGAATCGACATAAGAGCATTAAGAAGTCCTGAGCTTGATTCTTCTCTGAATTGTGCCACCTCTAACAATGTATCTGGAGAACAAAGTCCTCCATGCTGAAAAAAAGAGAGGAGAAAATGGAATAGAAAAATAACCTTCTTATTCAGTTGGGTCCACGTGAGTACTTTCTTATTTCAGGACCCCACCAAGTTCAAGTTCCTCTGTTCCTCTGACTGGAGACAGCCAGGCTGATGCTGACATCCTGGCTTTCCTTAAAGCAAGACAGAACATCCTGGAAAAGAAAGGTAAATCCTGCCAAAAAAATAGGAATCCAACCCAAAATCTCCAGTACAGCATCTGAAAGCCAAAATAGCTTCAGTCCACATTTATACTGACGCAAGTGAGAACTGATGCTGGCTGAAGTTATATTACGTTATGTTCTTAGCAGTTCCAAACACTTGAGGTTCTGCACATGTGTGTTTTTTAGTAGCTGAATGCTGCAGTGTCAGACCATGAAGGCTGGCTGTTTTTCTCAGCCACCGTCAGTGAACTTTGTGGGACATGCGTGTCTGTGCAGCCTGTACAGTGTATTTCTTTACACTTAAGTAAATGCATTTGAATGTGGTTTCTTGATGATTAAAATACTTCCAAAATGTTCTGTATAAATTTTTCTCTAAACTATCTTTACTGCAAGAGTGATGAGGCATTGGAACAGGCTGCCCAGGGCAGTGGTGGAGTCACCATCCCTGGAGGGGGTCAAGAAACGTGTAGATGTGGTGCTGGGGGACATGGGTTAGTGGGTTGGGTGGGGCTGGGTTGATGGTTGGACTTGGTGATCCTTGAGGTCTTTTCCAACCTTCGTGGTTCTATGATTCTATCTGTCCTGGTTTTCAGCTGGTACAAATTTAGCTGTAACAATTGCTGCCCAATAAAGGTTACAGAAATGATTGCTCTGTACCTACCCCATGAGGCAGACTGGCCCACTGCGTCCAGCACAGTATGCCCCTAACAGGTATTTCATGATATCAAGGTCTAATGAAACTTTCTATGGGTATTTGTCACCAAATCAACACTGAGACCAATCATAGGCAGGCAATAAAGTTCACTCTCCAGTGTAGATAAGTAAAATTGGCAGGAAGCAGAAAGCAATAAATACACAACGGTGGCACTGTGAGGTAGCCTAAAAGTAATTCATCATGATAAAGAAAAATGACCTGTGATTTGCCTTTTTTTTTTTTTTGGCATAATAGTTTTTAGTGGCAGCAACCAATTAGACCGAAGATGAAAGCGGTTAGTGGTTACTGAAGCAATAAGTTTCTGTCAGCACTTGAGTGCTGATGACAGCATTATTAGGCAAGCTATCAGCACCTGGCAGATGGTGTGAGCACTGTCACAAAGTGGAGGTTCGGTATCACACTGCTTATCAGAAAGCTGTCAGGTAAACACACAGTGGCTGAAAAAACAGCCTCTCTACCCTCATCCAAAGCAAACACCTAACCTACTTAGGCTTTGGATCCCTTTTGTCTTTATTTAGAAAAGCTGTTGTCAGGTTTCTTCTGCAAATGAAATTAAGTCGAATTTATAGGTAGCTCACCAGAAGAAGGGTAGAGATAAGTGTCTTACAACAAACATTTCAGGCCTTTAGAAGGTCCAAACCTGACTCATTCTGTGCACTTCAGTAATCTAACTACGAGGAGCACATCTTGTCCCGTGACCATCTCCTAAATCATACCGTATCAGGAATGTCCCTCCCAAATGACTTTTCCATCGTGATTGTTTTTCAGCCACAGGCTATTACCCAGCATCATCCATCCGTTTCAGAAGGGACTAGGCATTATCAACACTGACAGCTATCAGACCCCAAGTTATAAAAGGTATTCTTGCAGAACAAAGGACAGTCAACAGTTTTAAAATTGTTATGAAGTTCAGTTGGACAAGATGAGCTACGTGCTGCCCTAAGGGGCTGAAAAGGAATGGGGTTGGATTTGGTCATCCTGTCAATGGATGACTCAACCAATCACTAAGCATAGGCAGGAGAAAAAAAGTGAAGAGGCTTCGTAAGTATGACCAGCATCTTACCCATGACACATCAGGTCCCTACACATTTGTAAGAGACAGCTCAGCAACAAGTTCTGAGAAGGATTTGGAGTCAACCTCCAGATAAAAGAAGGTTTTTCTTCCTTGACTGCTTATGAGGAAAGGGAAATCCTCCCAGATTTGAAGGATGGAGTCACTGATAGCAGGAACTATTGATGAAAAACAGTTTGTAAATTCTAATTTAGCAAGATGAAGGAGGGTAACATCTATGGATGAGTACTACTAAGGAAGTACTTTGTCCTGCGGCACCATAGTGAACCCTGGGGACCTTTATGAGGTGCAGTGGTAGAAGAAAATGGGCTGAGAGATTCCACTGTTCCCATGTCTGTGATAGTGTTATATGTTCCCTTTTCCTGTGAGCACATCCCTTTGCTCTTGCCTGACTTGTTTATAAACTACAAGGAGACATGAGGCACCGTTGCCTCCCAGCCACATCGCAGGAGATGGAGTGTCTCTGCGTCGTTGGCTAGATGGAGTTCCTGATAAAGGTTGCATCCAAAGCAAAGGAGAACTGGAGGGGTTTCTTCTTGGGGGTGGGGATGAGGACTTGGTTTTGTTTATAAAGAAAAACTATGAGAGGTAGTTTTCCTCAATCCATTTCAAACATATACAAAACAATTTTCCCAGAGCCACCAAGCTGAATCAGACAGGTTCATACAGAAGCTCAGTGTCCCAGCCCGGTGCTCTGTTGTTTCCTTGCCAAACTCTCGTGAATGGAGATGGAGATGTTCAATGAACATTTCTGCATTTGCACACCAACGTGTCCGCTCCCTGCGTGATTATTACACCCAGAGTGCCCTGCAGGAAACAACGTGAGAAAGCACAGGGCCAGCCAAACCAAAGTCTGCTAGGTCTGAAAAATGTCAACACACTTACTGCTCTTTCCTGTATTGATCCTGACCCTTTCAACCCGCTACGTCCATATCTCAGAAGCAAACTCAGGGCCTCCCCTTGACATTAGCGGGGGAGGCGGAGGGAGGATAAATGTGTGCAGAAACCAACAGAGTGGAAAATGAGTTTCATCAACAGAAAGCATGGGAATGCTCAGTGTCCTTAGCGACAGTAATGCAGGGGAGGGAATGAGAGCTCTCCGTTAAGATTACTTCAGGGTTTGTAGGTCGTTCCCATTTGCTTTCTAAACAGAGCAGAATTCAAGCAGGTGCATTCGCAGGGGCTTGCTGGGGTTGTTGGAGTTGTGATAACTGCACTGGAAAGCTTTTTACAGGGATCCACTCTGCAAACATGCTTTTTTGGTTCAGTTTTTCAGTTTGTTTTGTTTTTTCTTGTTCAGTCTTGAGGTAGGGAAATTAATAGATGAATGATTTATTTTTTTGTCTTAAAAGTTTTAAATGAAAATATATTTTTTTCCATGCTTTTGTCTTGTGTTTCTGAAGTTCTTTTTAAAGCTGACACCATAACCTGAAATACAGTCTAATATATTCTTTATCTCTTTTCAGGCTTGGGAAACAAATGAAATTCTTGTTGAAGTCTGCTATTTCCTTTTAGAACCAGTTAAAGACCTTTATTCTTTCGGTTCCTCTTCTGTTTAGAAACAGGTATGAATAAGTAAAGGTATAGAAATGATATGGCTTTGACAGAAAAATCTATTTCTCTGGGGAATGATTTTTGAATATTTGCACTCAGTATCTCCAACTTGCATTAAGATTAAGCAAAACTAAAACAACCAATCAGGTCTTTGCCAGATAGGTTTGTTTATTGAGAATTCATTGTATGTTTTCGAAATGTTAAAATGATCTCATGTATTAATGCTCTTCTACAGCTGGGGAACACTTCTTACTACTGACGGTGGTTTTGTTTGCATCCATTTACATAAGGCTTTGTTAATTACATCTAGTTGGAATGCAGAGATGTCTGTGCAAAAATGGTAGCTGAGTTACAAAATTGTATAAATTTGCAGATTTTTTTTTCCACAAGGAATAGCAGTTTGCATATCAGATGTTTAGAATACTGAGATTACATTGTAATATGAAAATAAATTTTTGTTAGAAAGTCATTCTAATGTTCAAAATTTCCCAACTGTGTGTTTTTTTCATTTGAAAACATTAAATGTGCAAAATATACACCCTTCCAGAATATACAGGTTTCAGAAGTAACAATGACACTTTATAGGCTTAAAGTAAAACACAGCAAATACTTGTAAAACATGAATGAAATGTGAAAATGTAAATGTAGTTATATCTTATATGCAATGTAAGTTCACTGTTAACTCCATACTACTTTATTGCATAATACCTGGTGATGCAACAACTTACACATCAGACTAAAACAAATAAAAAATGCAATGCAGAATACATAATATCTCTGAGATAATATCTCTGAGATATACATACTTCCATCATTTTTCATGCTAAGGATAAGCTCATAGTCAGGCATTTGGAAGGATTTGTGTTGTTCACATAAAAATACAGCAATTTATTGGCAGAAGTCACAAAGTATTCTCAAGGATGTCTGTTTCCTTAAGGTGTTGATACTTAATTCTCTGGCAAATTGATAGTTATTCAGAAGTACCTGGTGAATTGGTATGCTCAGACCTATGTTTATCAAATTAACAACTAACAGGCAATCAGTTAAGAAATATTCAAGTTATGCCTTTTTCTGCATTTTAATTTTCTGTAGAAGTCAGCACAGATACCACATACATTAGTAAGCTTTATGCAGAATTTAGTGAGATAAAAATCAGATCTACTGTTGCTTTGGGAAGAGAGAGTTCAAGGATTTGGTCAGAGGTGGGAAAACCCACAGGTCTTCCCCCTTTTGTATGGCCGCTTTATTGGAGATCATATTAAAATGTCCTTCTTCTGACAGAATCTTTATCTGTCTGTCTCTGTTTTTCTTCTGCTTACTCTGTTATATGTAAGCAGTGTATCAAATATACACTGAATTAATATTTATACAGCTTCATTGAGGAGAGCAGGGCCACCATCCTGCCTCCATCCAACCCAACCAGCTGGAGCAGAACCAGAGGATCCAAACCATTGCTGGGTGAAGCAGCTGTTTTTTTTGGTTTTTGGTAAAATCCCCATGATGGTGAATTTATTTGAAAGTGGCCAAAAAGAGAATTACTGGTAGAACAGCTCATTTCTTTGGACATTGAAGCATTTCCAATAGCTTTCAGGAAGGGGTTAAGTGGAGGATCTCAGCGCTATCCCGGTATGATCTATGTGACACTGCTACTACTTGATAATTCCTTATTCAGTGTTTTGTCCTCAGCTTGTCACACATCTAACTCACAGAGAGAAAAGATTCCTTGCTCTCCTGTTTCAAAATTCTCCAGCCTTTTTTTTTTTTACAATGTTGGAAAATTTGTGTGAAATTCAATTATTATCAGCAAAGTAATACCTGCTCGGCAGAATGCTCTGAGGTTAAGATTGGTGTAATACACATAACACAAAAGAAGAGCTGGGACAAAAGTGCATACAATAACAGAAAACTATATAAATATATAAAACCATAGAAATAAATACAAAGTCTTTCTTGCTTCTTTTGGAAATTTTCATATCACGTGGACAGCAAAGATAGCTTATTCGGTACATAATAGTCTTAAGAAGTGAAGCATACACTTTTTTAAAAAACTGCTTCCAGTCTTCAAAGGTTGCGAGTTCATGGGAAAATTCGGGTTGAAAAGGACCTTAGCAGGTCTTTAATCCCACCTCTTGCTCAAAACAGCATCAGCTACAAGATCAAACCAAGCTGCTGAACGCTTTTTTCAGGCTGGTCTTGAAAACCTCCCAAGGATGGAGACTGCATAACCTTTCTGAGCAAGCTGTTCCAATGCTTGACTGTCTTCATCATGAAAAAGTCTTTCCTTATGTCCAGTCTGAACTTTCCTTTTTTGCCCATTGTCTCTCTTCCTCTCACAAGCCACGCTGTGAAAAGCCTGGCTCCATCATCTTGATGGCCTTCTCACAGGTGATGGACAGCTACTGGGCTTCCTCTTCATGTCTTCTTGTCTTCATGAAAGCATTTATTGCTTCAAGAAAGTTTGTTTGGCCATAGATTAACAACGTTACTTGTTTTAATAATTATAATAATAACAATAATAATCTATTTTCATATAATTTCTAGATTACTTTGACACAACCCAAGCATTTAGCACACTGGAGGAACAATCAGAGGCCCCGAGTTATAATGTTCCTGACTCCTGCCTAAGGCACCTGTAACACAGTATCGCTAAGCACAGTGATTCTCATGCATATCTGACTCGGGTCTGTTCACCGGGATATCTAGCTGCTGGTTGGTTAAATGTTTATATGGAAAATACAAATTATTTATTATCTCCATCCAGTATAAATCCAAATATCTTTTTTTTTGTGGAGATTTCTTGGGGAAGTAGCTTTACAGTGCTAGTTATCATACAGATATCTCCGGGATTAATTTATGCCACACATTGTGGACCATCTCATCTAGATCAAGGCATTTCCAATCCTTCTATATAGTTTATTTCAGGAGAAGATAGACATCCGCTGGTCTCCTACAGCAACATAGCTTCTGGGATGGTCAGGATATGACCCAGACTTATACTAAAGGACTGAATCCACCAGGGATCTAGACATGGTCTGGAACCACACCAGTGAAACCCTTGAGCCCACCAGCTTTTGGCTTGCGCGTTGGTCTCCATTTTTGTCACTTCTTGGCCACTGCAGCTTTCAGGAGAGCTCCAAGGAGAAAACGACATAACCTTACATTGAGTTTCTCTTGCGTGGAAGATGGACGTGCCAAATTCCATCTCCCTTTTTCACTCCTGTGGTTTTTACGAAAGAGGCTTCGAAGTGGAATAATGAGGTTCACACACGTAACAGTGTACGTATTTATTGTAATATCTTCCCAAAAGATTATTTTCGTGTTCTTACTTGGTTTTATCAATCATAGGATGCAAGTGGTTTATGTCAATAGTGTGAACTGAGAGCACTTCAACGTAATCAAATGTAAAGATCTTGTAAATGTCGCCTGTAGCAAATATCCAGCTGGTGAATATGGATACCAACAAGATGAAAATCAGGGAATGCCTAGTTACATATAGTATGCTTGGTAGCTATATATAGAATTTCTTTGACTTTTCAAAGTCCATTTTTAATAACCACAAAAATCGAACTTCTGTTTTTAGATTATTTCATATGAATCACTTTTACTGTTGCTTAAATCAATGTTAAATGATCTTTTTTCTATTTTTTTTCCTCTTTCACTTCCTGCTATGTTTGCTTTGAAACCTCACTAACAAGGCAAGCAATGTAAACTGGATATTTCTGATAGTTCCTATCCATACCATGATTTGAGACCACCACAATACCATTGAAGACTTTTGACTAAAACTTTGTTTTCCCTTCCCTTGAGGGAAACCTCAGGGGCCACACTTGAGATTTTCTAAAGATTATCTTCTGTTCATGAGACGCTTCATTTGACAGAAACAGTGTACTGAACAAATAGTTGTATTTGTGGGCCAACAATGGGTTTACCCAAATGCATTTATACAGATAAGGAACAGAAACAACAAGGTCTGCCTCCAGTACAATACAGAATTTAAGGAAACTTTTTCGTTCCCCCCCAAAAGAATCTCTCTGAAAAAAATACGGTTGAAATCTTGGAACTATTTATTTATTTTTTATTATTTATTTATTTATTCCTCCTCTGGGTGCCACACGGCTGGCCCTAGGCTAGCGGCACAGTTCAGATGGCAAGCACAGGGTTTTCCCAGATCCAGATGTGAATGACACTTTTCTCTGAGCACTACCTCTTGTTTGAAGGTTGTTGAAAAACAATCTCAATGCCAAGCAAAGGAAGGATATCTATATCCAGAACATTTGAGTGTGAAGGGAGTTGAATACCCACACTGCAGCCCTAGCCACGTGGCGTTCTTGCTCCGTGTGTGTGTTTTCTTTCAGAAGCAGTGTGGCATAGATGACACCAGCCATAAAACTCTTCCCACCAAAAAATACGCAAGCCCAGCTCATTTCCAGTGGCTGATAATCATCGAGGCTCCCATGAGTGAACCTCTGATACTTTTTTAGCTAACAATTAACCCTAATCCCTCCTTCGCCTGACGCGTTTGGCTGAGAAGGGCAACACCGAGGCTGAAAGCAGCAGGCAGGAGAGGTTCCTTCTCCAACTCTACGGACTAAAGGCTGGAGTCATCTGACAAAGAACTGGGAAGCAGCAGGCCAGGCAGTGAGGGGACTGATCTTACTAGGGTTAGAAAAGAAAGTCTGTCTTGTGAGCAGGCTGAATTCAGGATGTTTATGAGCTTCCTGGGGCTGCTGTCGCTGGTGCCAGCGATGTTTGTACGGTGCAGACGGCAGCTATTGACTTTTCCATTCGTTCAGCTCCAGACTCTTTTTTGTTCTGGGGAATTTGCTGTCATTAGAGAGTTGATTGTAGTTTCTTGTACCGAGCTCTAGTGTTTAGAGGAAGGCTTCACTTGTCCAGACTTTCGGAGTCTATCCGTGACTCCGTATTCCTATGACCCTGGGTAAGTGATCCAACCCCGGTTTTACTCCAGATTCCTGGGCTGGAAAACAATACCAGTCTCAGAGGGCTTCTGTCAGGCTTCATTTGGCTGAGATCTTTGGATAAAAGTTGTTTTAATAGGAGAAAACCACTATGATTCACATTCTTATCAAGCCATAAACGTTCTCCCTTTATTTTGTGCAGCGAAAAGATGTGGAGGGGTCGAATTTGCCTGTTAGTCTCGTTTTGTATAGCCCCGATAGCCGTATGTTCTGTTAAAAAAGGCTCCAGGGCAGTAGGTGGGAACATGGGTGTGTGATTCCCGGGTGTCCTGGGGAGCACACATCTTGGGACAGTAACCGAGCAGGTACCAAGCAGTGACTGGCAGCAGCATGCCCCTCCTCACCGGACACAACCGGCAGATCAGCTGGACTCCGCTGCTGGTATTGGGCTATCTCTTTTACCTCCTCCTGGGTGCTATGGTGTTCCAGCTGCTGGAGAAGCAGGCAGAGACCCACTTTTGGGACCAGTTCCAGCTGGAGAAGCTCAAGTTCCTGCAGAACTACACGTGTTTGGACAGGCAAGCCCTGGAGCAGTTTGTACAGGTAAGAGGAACAGGCTCCTATTCTTTTGGCTCAAGCATTATTTTGGTTAGAATAAATTATCCTGTTTTGGCCAAGCATGTCATAAATTGATCTGCTGTCCCTGATATTAAAGGATGAACTGTTCGAGAGAAAGGCAGAGGTTTCTCAAGCCCCTTCACATACCTTTATCTTGATCTATTGCACTTCTTGCTTTTCCCAGCCATGAACTCCCAAAATCTGCAAATCTGCTGATGCACCTTCATGCTACCTTGCAATAATTTCAACTTCATGGTTTTCAGCTCCTTCAGTAATTATTATATAGGAATTATGCATGGGGATTAAAAAAACAAGAATCAAACCTACAAGAAGTAGGTTGCCCTTCCAAACCTGTGCAAATTCTGCCCTTCTTTTCTACCAGAAATTTCTGCTGCGTTTGAAGGTGGTCTTGCACTTCCAGGCCTCTAAAGAAAAGATAAAGTCACCCCTCATAAGCTGTGTTATTTATCACTTATAATGAGAGATAGAGGGCTCTTGTGCAATATGGGTTGTGAATTAATGACATCTTCAATTACATTTTGAGCTATTCCTCAAAACAGGCTGGAGAGAAATTACAAAACCCTTTTTGGTATTATTATAGACAAATCCTCTCATTCTCTTATTGCAAGAACTCAACAGAAATCCTCGAACTTTCACTTTCTCCATGCTCAGAATTTATCCAGTTGTGTCAGAGGGTTGAAAGGTTTAGTTAAATCTCCAGTACCCTAGAAACCTTAGGGAAGGTTCGCATGTGTCCAGATTCTCCTCCCCCTGGCTCCAGAGGAGCTGCTGCTCAGAGAAGGCTGCTCGGAGAATCACGTTTGGCTGTGCCCCTGCTGAATTAAATACATGTAACTCGTAAGCTGTTCCATACAAAACCGGCTGAGGGCACCAGATTATCATCTACGATGCACCAAGCTTCAAAGTACTGAGATTTGGAAGACCTCAAGGGAAATGTCAGCGCAGGAGCCCTCTGACTCACCTGTCATTTATAAGACCTCTTAATAAATTTGTCCAGCTCTTACTAATAGTAAGGAATAGAAGTCTTTCCATATTAAACTTATAAAACTAGGGCAGGGAAGCAATCATCTATCTCTACTGCTCTCATGGAATCTGAGAATCAGCTCAGGGTTTCTTTTTGCATATCCATTATCACTAATAATGGAGTTACCACTTATCATGCATTCACTTTTGACTTGATTGTACATGAAGCAAATTCTTGCCATTCCGTGCCCACGAGCTGCGTTGGCTCTGCTTGGCTAAAACCGCGCAGCTGAGAGGTGGCCCTGAGCTGCAGCTCCTGAGCTCCACAGCTTGGGAAAGGGCAAGTCCAGCCTCTGGGATCTAATGTGTCTCCGGTAAACATGCTTTCCTCAGGAAATTATGCCATTCTGACAGCATCACTGAGAAGCAGATTCATTGAGTAAGGAAGTTTTTAACTCCTAGTTTTGATTCTGTCCATACATTTTCCACCCCAAAGGAACTGATATAAATATTGACCAAGGGTCTATGACCACAGGTCGCTGCAATGTGCATTGGCAGTCATTGTAACTATTCCACATGAACCTGGTTGTTTAGGAATGATTCTCCTGGGCACCAGGATGCCATTTCTTTCATGGGGTCCTACTTAAAAGCAACCACCATACCAAGAAGTCTGGCCTTGTCAGAGTATGTCTGAAGTGTTCCACATTCAGCATTGCCTTACTCTTCCGTGTTGGCTTTCATGATGTGAATGTAGCTCCTCTGAACTCTTGATAATTTGACATGTCAAATTCTTCCCATTCTAAGAATAAGCTTTTAATGGTTAATGTAAAGTTCTTTGTCATATTGAAAAGAAACTCTGCTGGCACTTCAGCCATGAGATCATATGTGACGATGGCTAACAACCCTACCTGATGGACTTGATCAAAGCTGTAGGATTTTTTTATTAAAGGAATAATATTAGCTGTTAAACTTTGGATACTCAATCCACCAGCACAGATCAGCTCATATTGCAGAACCTATGCAAAATAAGATACCTTGTACCGGGTACATTCATCAGATAAGCAATCCTTCTGGCAGCAGTCATCATTTGAATGAAGAATATCTTCTTTGGTCTCATAATCCTGGAAACAACTAAAGCTGAGGTTGCTGTTGGATCCTGCTCATGTCTTGCATCATACAAAAGTCTCTAGAAGAGATGAACAATTCCTTCAGTTGTGGAACCTATCCTGCTTCAATGGACAGATATCCAGTGACAAGAGTTCAAGCTCCTGGCCAGGTCTGTTTCCAAGTTTTGCCGTGTCAGCACAAGGCCATTTTAGTCAAACTCTACCCTGTTGTCTACACTGTTTATTGCTCTGCTTGCTCAAGATGCAAAGAAATACTTACTTCTCTCTTTTTTTCTGACATTCTTCCTGATTTGGTCTAATGGGTTGCTCATCTTTGCTCCTTTGACCTCTTCTGCTTCAGGTCCTCATGGAAGCGTGGGGAAAAGGGGTCAACCCAGAAGGAAACTCTACGAATCCCAGTAACTGGGACTTCAGCAACTCCTTCTTTTTTGCAGGAACTGTTGTCACCACTATAGGTGAGGTACTCTCTTTCCTTATAAATTGGAGTTTCCTCCAGCTGTCCTGTAAAGCCCCCAGAAATGTGCAATTGGTAGAGAGAATATACCTGCAAGACAATCTTGACCATTGTGGGTTACGGTTTTCTGTGGGTTTCCAATCATACCTGTACATTTTCTTGTACATCCAGTGTATTACACGTGCAAAAAAAAAAAAAAGCTGAGCACCTGCTTGGTACATGCAACATCATTAGAACATCCACAGCACATCTTGAGTTTGCTTTGAACCCCTCAGTTGCACCCATCACAAAATTAGAGACCTATAGAAAATTACAATACTCTTTAAGAGTAATATTTTTTTATGTCACATTTTCTGCCAGTAGTAATGAATGCACAGGGCTCTGTCATAAGCTGTGGCAATTTGTAGGCAGATTTAATTGTAGAAAATCATAGGTCATCAAGTTCCAAGCTTCCAAGGCTCAGAACTTCCCATGATGGCCAGCAGCCTGAACATAAAGCCTTTTCATGGAGCTGTTTTCTTCATTTTTTTTCCAGGTTATGGTAACCTGTCCCCCAACACAGTGGGAGGGCAGATCTTCTGCGTGTTCTATGCCTTATTCGGAGTGCCACTCAACCTGGCCTTCCTTAACCAGCTGGGGAAATGTCTCAATGCTCATCTGATTACCCTGGAAAGATGGGTGCAAAAGCCAGGTCGTGCCCAGGTACAGTGTCAACCTATCATTTATTTCCACTATTTTAAAAGTGATTAAAGTTCTTGTCTCAGATAAGTATGGCTGCTGCTGGATTGGGTTTCCTTGCGCATGCCTATATTTTTACGAACCACAGCAATTACAGCCCTCTATATTAGAAAATTAATATACTCTATTTATCTAGAATAGCTTTAAAGCAATTTGGTTCTGCTTGAGGAACTCTAGATTTCCTTTTTTAAAACCTGACTCAGCAAATGTGTTAAGCAAGCACGGCCTCAGTTTTGAGCAGGGTCCTTAAGCTCTGGTGACCTTAGCAGAATATATGCACGTACACACATTGCTGAATCAAGCTTTTATTATCTAGCCTATGCTAGCATCTATCCAGAATCTATCTTTACACTGTGCAAAGAAAACTTGTTTTTATTGGCCTCCTAGTCTGGCTTGGATTACCTTCCCTGATTGTGCCAGTAATTTAGCACTTCCTTCCTTTTTTTTTCTTGAAATGTAAATAAATTCTCCTTCTCCTTCTTTATAGTTTATTGGTGAGTCACTGAACTAGTCCAGATGTATTAGAATAAGGGAATCGCTGATAACAGAAAATACATGAAGGTCATTTATAATAAAGTTAGTGCATGTTTCTGATTAAAGGTTCAATTAATTGACCCCTTTAGTTAGGGAAAAGGGAGATTAGATATGTTAGATATGTTGAAACATTTCAGAGTTCTGGCACAAGTGTTTTTTTCTCTTTTTCATTTGTAAAATCTCTGAGTCACTGCATTCTTTACCTACACTGGGAAAGATCTGCTGGTAAAGCAATACAAGTACTGTCAAGTGCAGACTTGGTTTATATGAGCAGGTTCTTTAGCTGCATGACCTACATCTGTTGCCCAAATAAGTGCAGCTCTACCACCAGCAGGACTTTCATGCTAGTAGAGTTGCATCTTTCCTGAGCTTTCTAATAGCACCTCAGGGATCTGATTTTTTTTTTTTTCCCCCTATGATCAGACAAAGCTTTGGAGCTGTATCTGCTTGTTCACTCTGAAAAACCTCTTCCAGGATGTTGGTTCATCTCCTTTCAAACACAATTTAATTATGCTTTGGGAAATTAATTACAATCAGTTCTTCTTCATTCCTGATTTACCATACCCTGTGTTATAGGTTTGTACCAGAAAGTTCTTAAAGCCAGGGTAACAAGTAATATTGTGCATTACAGTATAAAGGTTTAGGGAAACTTTATTATCTCATTAAATGCTATCACACTTCTGGAAGGAACGAAATGAGAACAGATCTCAGCTATGAGATGTTGATCAGTAATTCGCAAAGTGCTTTGCAAATGAGGTAAGTATTCTGATACAGCTGGAGAGACACGGTACACGGTATAGAAGTGACTTGTCAAAGTCACCCAGTAGGCTGACGCCGAGTTTCTCGAGCTCAGCGGGCTATTTTATATGTGAGATAATACAGAGACAGAAAGAAAAACATGATGCCTGGACCTTCCACTTTAGAAACAGTGGTTTGGCTTTTCAGATAGGCACAACAGGCACATGCACAGAAAATCATCATCTGGTTTGAATGCCCTCAAGGGCATCTTTAAACAATTGCAGTGAGTTTACATCAGCCCACACATCACTAGTCAAAAGCTGACCAGAGCATGTTCTACTAGACAACTGCTCGGTGCTGTTTAGCTGCCATCTTCCTTTTGTCTTTCAGGTGGTTCAAACCCTGGCAGTGGCCATCTTCCTGACCACTGGGACCTTGCTTTTTCTAGTGTTCCCACCATTGGTCTTCAGTTACGTAGAAGGCTGGAGCTATGGAGAAGGCTTTTACTTCACCTTCATCACTCTGAGCACCATCGGATTTGGGGACTATGTAGTAGGTAATAAAGAAGGTGAACTGGACGGTGCTTTGGTGGAATGAGTTCCTCTAGTATAAAGCTAAATACAGAGAGCAGAGAGATCATTCCCCTGTAAATCTGATGGAAGAGCAAGCTGAGACAGATCAGTAATAATGAGCTAATGTGTTATATGATAAGGGCATTTTTCTTTTGGAAGCCAAACTGGGAGCCACCAAAGTCATTTCACATGTGCCATTGAACACGTGTGTCTCTTGAGTAAAATATGGCTAATATGAATTCAACATTGGGTTTCCATTACGATTTTTTTCTTTTTTGGTCGTTAGGAACACTTGATTTTGTGCATGCCTGATTAACATTAGAAATGGCTATTTTTATTGTATAGCCTCAGCTTCAGAGATTTGTTGTCAGCTGTGCTAAGCTTAACCTAGGAGTTGGAACACAAAAAGAAAAAAAAATGCTCATAGATCGCACAAACTTATTAAACACACACTTTTGCAGGGGGTGGAGAGGGTGTATGGGTTTATATGTCATCTGGCAGATCAAAGCTGCCAAGACGGGATGTGGTTTAGTGGGTTGGGTGGTGTTGGGTTGGTGGTTGGACTTGATGATCCTTGAGGTCTTTTCCAACCCTCATGATTCTATGATTCTGTGATTTCTATGCAAAGTTTCCTCACTTTTCAGGCACAAACCCCAACAAGCACTATATCCCAGTGTACCGGAGCCTAACTGCCATTTGGATTGTTTTTGGCTTGGCCTGGCTGGCTCTGGTCTTCAACGTGGGAGCTGACTTGGTGGAAAAATTCCTTCAGCTGAAGTGGCACAAGCCTGACTTAAGCTTGGCAGAAGGGGCCACAATCAAATTGGAAGATGAACCGGAGCAGCCTAGAATCCACATCCCTAGCTGAGCGAGTGACACAGAAAGCGGTCTTGGAAACACGCCTTTCCTCTACATCTCACACTAAGCAAGCTCTGTGGATGAAGGACTAAACTACAGGTTGTGGACTGGTTCCCAAGGAGGGAATGTTTCAGATTCATTGAAATTTCCACACACTGTAGGCATCAGCCAATTAAACCCTCCAAAGAAGTAGGATGCATGGTAAAACAACGGTCCCAGGATTCATTTTACATTTCTCACTCAACAAAGGCAACTTCCCCTGGAGTAATCGATTATTATCCTTTTTCTTTCTCTAGTGGAATTCAGTTCTTATGGTCACTCGTTTTCAAAAAATCCAGAGTGACTGCCTCCCAGCTCCAATGAGAAGTCATGTCACCAAGAATCTCAAGTTGAAGAAGTCAGGTACAGAAATCTTTCTTCATTTCCAATCAGAAAACAAGCAAAACCGCAGAGGAATATCAACAGTAACAGCCACCTGCTTCGTGACATCCATCCAATTCAGATTCATTTGGTATTGTCTGAAATTAGCAGCTTTCATATAAAATTATAACATTTCTTTAAGTTCCTGGGCTAAAATGCTTCTCTCTTAAACTATTCAGGGAGTTTGATTTTATTACAGTTATTGTAAATAAAAAATTGCAGCAGAAAAGACAAAGCAGGACATATAAGCACCTTAGAACAGGCTTGTCACTGGGATATAAAACTGGAGTCACGCTCTGTCTGAAAGTAAACTATGTAAACTTGATAAAACAATGATCCATTCATTGGGTACCAGACCAGACTGTTTATAACCATCACTGTCACGTTCCATGGGTATGCTTGTGACGATGTACATACTGCTATTTGTTCACTGTGTTTATAACTCATGCTAACCATCCATTAATCCTTTTAAACTCATTTATAAGTGGAACTTTAATGTAAAGTGTGAGTGAAATATGACTGGGCACGTAGACTAGTCCCAAGCTAGCCTATGGCTGACAGGCAACGGTGACAACAAACGTCAGGCTTTCAGCAGCTGCTTTGATATTTCATTTTGGGGAAGCGTTCGTAAAACATGTGGAGACATGTGTAGGTCACAAATCTCTTCCCACATACTTTCTGTGATAGATTTTTTCTGCTGAGGAGGGTCACAACGGGCGCTTGTTCTTCCATCTGACTCGGTGCTTGTCTTCTTTGCTGGTCGCTGACTCCTGCATCTCTCAGATCTGAGATGCTGGCACATAAGAATGCCAGCTATGGTTTATTCAACTCATTTCAAAGCTGAGTTTTCAAATGCTTATCGCATCTAAGATTTCCC
This sequence comes from Pterocles gutturalis, assembly GCF_000699245.1. Taxonomy (NCBI): domain Eukaryota; kingdom Metazoa; phylum Chordata; class Aves; order Pterocliformes; family Pteroclidae; genus Pterocles; species Pterocles gutturalis. The sequence continues at coordinate 2,998 of NW_010142669.1, read as the reverse complement.
TCATGTCTTACGACTACCTACGTCACAGATTTTATCTCCTCAGTTTTTGCACTGCTCTTCCTCTGTGCCCTCAGCTATTCCCATGAATTTGTGCAGCCTCTTTGTAGCCTCTTTCCCGGAGAACAGCCAACTCTCTCCTGTCTGGCTTTGTGTATCTTTGCAAATCTCACTGAAAACTTTCTCTCTTGTTCAGACATAATGATCGCATATGTGCTTGTTAACATCACCACCATCCCTGTGCTCTGTACCTGCCTTGTGTCAACACTTGCACTTGGGTGAAAGACAAAATTAAAGTTCTACTGACTTTTATATCTGACCTCTTCCCTTCACTTTGCCTTCTTCCGTGCCTTCCTTTATCTCGCCACAGCCAACCACAAAACAGGCGCTAGTCTAAAGGTGATCCTGTACAGTGTTTTACACCACGCTGCATGCCATAAAAAATGATAATGACGTTTATCAGGGATGGAAGGCGTGCACGCACCACTTACTGGCAAAGCGTTTGGTAAAATCCTTCTTACTTGACATCTGACAGCAGGGAGATTGGATTGCTGTTACTGCAGTCCAGAAAATTGTTCCTGGACCTGATACTGGTTTGCAAAGGAGCAGCACTGTGAGACTATCGCTGCTTTTTTTTTTTTTTTTTTTTTTTTTTTTTTTTGGCTACTGCTGCAAAATTTTTTTTGCTACTACTTACTCCAGTAAGGCTGGGAGTAGCTGCAGCAGTTCTCCAGCTGCCTCCTAGAAAACTCAAAAGACACCTTAAATCACGTATATGGCCATGCTGGACCAGAAAAAAGATACTGGGGACCTCTCCTGTGTTACACAAGTGATAGATGTTTCTTACTCACTTTGTCAATTTTTCAAGATCCTGAAAAGATCCTCAAGGTCATGCACATCTGTCATCAAAATTCCTTTGAGATGCACACTAGGAACACTGGCCCCGTTCTTGAGCGTCGATGGATCAAGTGCTTTCTAATACCCTTCCTCTAACGCAAAGGTACTCAACAACTACCAGCTGACCAGCTAAGAAAAAAAAAAATATATCAGGGAGGAACTGTGCCATCACAGGGGCTCACTAGGAGTCCGAGGAGCGCACCAAAGGGACTCTTCTGCTCTTTCAATAACCCATTTTACCAGCAGTGCAATCCCGCACAGAGTGGAGGTCACAGGATGCTCAGCGCAGATGCACGGAAAGCAGCACTTGTGACACCTCCGAATTTAGCTCTGCGGGCTGTGGCAGAAGCGATGACCCGGGGGGTGTTCATCCATCATGGGGAAACAGCACATTGTCCCGAGCAGCTACCACTTGAGTCCAGTGCAGGACAGGAATCAAACATCCTTCCAGGCTTACACTGACCCTTGAAGCCTACTCGGCACGCCCTTCCTCATCCTCAGCTGGATTGGTGCCTTCCGGACAACACCAAAATATCATCTGCAAGCATTGGAGCCATTCTCACTGGAGACTTAAACAGAAGGCTGACCCACAAGTGACATTTCTGAGAATACTCAAGAAAAGCAGCCAGTAAAATATTACATGATTCTGTGAAGATTTGTTGTGAATCTCAAGCTCTTCTCTTCCTCCCTAAATTCCCTCTGGCAAGCACATGCTTGATGCCCTGAGTTTTCACAGGCTTCCTTGTAGTGAGTCTCACTTGTAATGTGCTTTATATACTATATCTTTAGTATAAAAATTAAATGCTGTATGTTTAGTCAGTGATATTGCAGCATGGTTGTACTTAGCAGTGTACTTTGTATAAACTATCTGATTTTAAAGCAGTTAAACTGCCAAAACGTAGCAGAGGTGCGTCTATTTCCTGATCTTAAATGAAAGAGGAAGCTTGAGTATACATAGTTTGGGATATTTTTGCATCTTTTCTTTCTTATATTTTTATAGAAGGCTTTTATCTCTTCCATTTCAAACATCATTCAGTAATTAATACATCGAAAAGGCAAAGTTAAGACTGAGCAATAAGTAGCATAACAGTTGTTGGGTTTTTTTTTTCCTAAGACTGTGTTCAGGTTGATATCTTTAGACTGGAATTGGTCTGTCCTCTGCATGTTGAGTTTTGAATCTTCCCAATAGAACCATGAGTTTATGCTAGTCAGTTTAAAGCACCTCCCAGAGAAAACATAAATTAGCACATTACCAGCAATGCTCTGGTAGTGTAATACCTGCTTGAAGGCTGCTGTGTTTGTAATAGTACAAACCCTCCCTGGAGAGAGGAGAAAAAAAAAAATCCCAGAAATTTAGTGGGTTTATTCCCTTTTATCTCATATTCTGCAACAAAATAGGTAAACTGCAAGATCTTTATACACCCAAAGTGATGTGGCTGTTTCTTCTCCTGGTGCGAGAACAGAGAGGACCGTTTGACAGGAAAATAGTCAAGCAGGCCTTGGGAACTCTATGAAGACAGCGTTCCCATCTTTCACAGGAACACAACAAAAGACTCCCACAAACTTGCTACCTTTACAATTGTTTATATTGAAGAGTTGTTGTCCAAAACACCTGTTCACTGCTTTTTCATAGAATCACAGAATGATTTGAGTTGGAAAGGCCCTTAAAGCCCCCCCAGTGCTCCCCCTGCCATGGGCAGGGACCCCTCCCACCAGCCCAGGTTGCCCAAAGCCTCATCCAGCCTGGCCTTGAACCCCTCCAGGGATGGGGCATCCACAGCTTCTCTGGGCAACCTGGGCCACTGCCTCACCACCCGCACAGGGAAAAGTTTCTTCCTAATATCTAGTCTAAATCTGCCCTCTTCCAGTTTAAATTCCTTACCCCTTATCTTGTCACTACTTGCCTTTGGAAAAAGTCCCTCCCCAGCTTTTAAATGAGCTTCGCAGCTGAGTGAAGGATGAAACTCGATTCACACAGCTGCAGCGATGTGTAACTGGTACCAGCTGGTTCCATAAGCGATTGGCTTTGCTGGGAAATGACTCGGGGAGCATCCCTCCGAGGGTGTCCGTCCGCGCAAGGGGCAGGTCGGGGACAAGCCGGGGG
>NW_010142668.1:0-11348 GCF_000699245.1 Pterocles gutturalis | reverse complement strand
AGCTGAAAGAGGGCAGATTTACATGAGATCTGAGGAACATGTTTTTTCCTGTGCGGGTGGTGAGGCAGTGGCCCAGGCTGCCCAGAGAAGCTGTGGATGCCCCATCCCTGGAGGGGGTCAAGGCCCGGCTGAGGGGTTCAAGGCCAGGCTGGATGAGGCTTTGGGTAACCTGGGCTGGTGGGAGGTGTCCCTGCCCATGGCAGGGGGGGGGAACTCGATGATCTTTAAGGTCCCTTCCAACCCAAACCGTTCTGTGATTCTATGATTGTAGCATTCTGTCTCTGTTACAGAGCCAGGTGACATCGTGGTGGCCCAGGAAGCATGCAGCTGTGGTGCTGGCAGCCCTGAAGACTGTCTGGCTTGCAGGAAGGAATGCTGCGGTGGTCAGTGCACTTAGAAGGTGGGCCGCGGAGGGTGAACCACGCAGCCGTGGCCGTCGGGCACAAGGTCTATTCCTTTGGCGGATATTGTTCTGGGGAAGACTATGAGACTCTGCGGCAGATTGACGTCCATGTTTTTAATGCAGGTAAATGCATCCTTGTGATGTACAAAAGAGTGGCTTTCTGGGCTCGGTTATTAGTTTTCTTGCTCACTGCTGCTTAACTCTGTAACGTGCTGTCTGACTCTAATTTCCAAAAAAGCTATCAGAGTAGATGGGAGCCTCTTCCCTTGTGCAGCCCTGTATTTTCACCTTCAGGGGCAGGGCCCAGGGGGGCTGTAGTTCAGCATCCTGCTAGGTTAAAAGCTTAGCAGGAGTAACTGCGTAGCCAGTGGCTTGTTGTGTCCTTGTTCTCTGTAAAGACTAACTCAGCTAGGTGCAAAGAGGCAATATGGAGCTGGCTTGGGTTCCCCGTGTAGTTTGCAGCATGACCATGCTCATCTGTCCCTAGCGTGGAAGGCGTGGGGTGGGAGCCAGCGCACTCAGTTAAGTCTCCAGGTTTTTTAGACTCCTGAGTGGTTTCCCTGTGGGGGCAGCTGACAAATGCCACCAGCACAATGGAGTCCGTAGGGGCATGTGGCTGGGATGGAGGCCTTCCCGTTTAGGCAGGAGATCTCATGCAGCTTCACCATGTGACTTAGCACAGCATCTGGAGCTGGAGCCATAGGGTAACCAGGATCTATCAGGAGGCTGACTTGGAGCCATGGCTGTGCTGAGAGAGGCTGTATTTCTTGATTCAGTGCCCTTTGAACTGAAGAGGTTACTGAGCTGGTCTGTGAAGTAGCTCCTTGTAATTAGGCAGGTGGTTGAAAAGCTGCACAGATGCTTGGATGGGTGCAGCTGAACAGAGACAAGAACAGAGAACCCATGAGCAGTTTTGCAGACTGGTCAGCATGCTGAACGCTCTCCGAACACGCACGTGGTATCTAGAGAAAGTTAGTTTGTCTGTAAGAGGCAGTGAATTCACTCCCCTAAATCTGACTGTGGAGAAGACTGACTTGTGCAGCAGCGTGGGTTCCACAGGCCTGACGAGGTGACCTGCTCCCAGTGGAGAGGGGAGTGCAGCTCAGGATCTTGTGAACAAAGACATTCGTGGCTATCCAGAAAGGCTGGCCTCTCCTACTCGAGACAGTTGAACACTGTAGCTTGTCAAACATGCCAGTAGAGCACCACTGCAATGGTGGAAGCATGATTACCATGCTTAAAGGACTGCTCTTGCGTTGCCTTCCCTTCTCAGCACTCCCAAACATGGAAGGGTCATGATGCTGCAGCCACCGCTTGGGAGGTGACAGTGGCTTCCCAAGCCCTTGCTCAGTTAGCGTTGCCAGGTTCCAGTGCTAAAGCCAAGATAGCACATTTTTAATGATCTCTGTTTCAGGTAGGGAACATCCCATCTAGCTTGACTTTAGCGTTGGCTGTGCTTTCTCAGTGCCTTTCTGCCCCTGGGTAGACGCTCACCATTTCAGATGCCTGACACTTTCCCTATGTTAGAATTTCAGGGAAACTGCAGAGTCTTTTCTGGTTATATTTTGTGTTATCTACATATTGAAAACAAAACTGGAGGCTGTATGTATGGTAGAGGGAGGGTGTCTGGCCACGTAACCCTCGCTGTGGCTCTTGCGCTGTCATTAAACCCTGTAATACCTGTTGACTGCTCTGGCCACTGTTGAACACAACATACAGGCTGCCAGGAAGGAGAACCTGGAATCACAAGGAACTCCTATTAGTAACAAAAGGTTAGCAGGGAGGACTCGGGCATGGATGGGGGTAAAGGAGACAGACAGCTTAAAAAACAAACAAAAAAAAGCAAACAAACCCTGTTCGCACAAAGCTGCTGTGTTGCTTTACTTCAGCTGCACTACTGCGAGTCCAAATGATGCCTTCAGGTGTGTTTGCTTGCATGTTGCTGCAGTGAATTACTCCTGTGCTGCCCATTCTTCCAGGTTTGAGCATCTTCAAAAATGTCACTAGCCTGCAGTAGTGCCTGCATTCATTATCACCTCCGCACTTTTTCCTATTTTTGTGTGTGTGTGTGTGCTGTACCGTCACTCACAGCCTAGGATGAGCCAGAGTGGAAACTTCTTCAGTGTAACTGATGTAGAATGGAGCCTATTTCTGTCCAGAGTGTTCCCTCTAGTCTCACCTGCCATGTGGTTCTGTGGACAATTGTCTTTCCATATTTCTTAACTAGCTACTACTAAGGGCTAGATACAGTTTTGTCTTGCTTACTAGGCTGCTTCTGCACCTTGTCACGGAGGGGCAGCAGGAGAGCCATGCAGGATGGGTTGAGACCTGTGAGTGCATGTAGCGGGCTTAGTATTTTGACATGGGCTCCAACTTGTACTTTCAGTGTCTCTGCGTTGGATCAAGCTGCCTCCAGTGTGGACAAACAGCCGAGACCATGTGAGAGAGGTGCCCTACATGAGGTATGGGCACTCAGCAGTGCTCATAGACGACACCGTCTACATATGGGGCGGTCGCAACGACACTGAGGGAGCCTGCAATGTGCTCTATGCCTTTGACGTCAGTAAGTTCCGCCTTCTCACTCTTCCTTGTCACAACTGCTCTTGATGAGACCTCTCTGCCCCACTGCACTGCTCCCCAACTTGTTTTCCTGTCCCTCAGTCTCTACAAAGTGACAGTCTGGAGAAAATGGTGCAAATAGGCAGTGGGTGTCGCTGGCTGTTTCAGCAGATTTGAAAGGGGAGCAGCATGGCCAGTGTCTCTGCACACTTGATTCTCTGTAAAAGCCTTTGAAGAGAGATTACTGACCTTGTCTAATAGTCAAACTGGCTTTAGTTTTTCTATTAGCTTTGTATGCTCCCTCTGATAGTAACTACAGCTGAAGTGCTCTCTCTGTGTGATTAGTGTTCCTTAACTGTGGCTGAAGGTTGCCGTGAGAAGGGGCTAGAGCTCTTGAGGATTATGGTTCCTCTCTAGGGTGGTCCTTCTCTCTGAAAGCACGAAGTAGAGTAAGGAATAAAACACAGAAGCAGTCAGGGGCAGGATGGCAAAATAAGGGAAGGCAGTTAGATAAACCTGAAAGAGAAACTCCTTAAGCCTTTTGGTTGGCTTCTCCATAGTGCTGCTGGAGCACCTGGGGGGAACAGGCCCCATCAGGAAATGGGTGGACAGGAGTGTCAGGAAAGGAAGGGTGTACATCTGGATTCTGGAGGCAAGTACATCTAAATACTGACCAGAAACTGGCTTGCAAGGAAACTGCTTGCTCTGGTGCTTGGTCATGGGTTCCTTTCTTTGCCAGGAAATGTTTCACAGCTGGGAGCTGCTCTTTGGGCACAGGGTTTCCCATTTTGCCTGACACATACAGCTGGGAAGCCGCCAGTAAACCTCTGCCCACGGAGAAGCCTTGTAGCATTAGCTGCCTAGTCTCCCTGCCATTAAGTGAAAGGTAACAGAAAGACCAGACTTCAGTCCTGCTCCGAACCCTTTGTAGCTGCCTGTACGCGCTGTGCCTGTCCCCTGCCAATCCTGGAAAGTGAGGCTGGCAGTCACAGTCCCATGTCTGTGGTGCAGGTTCCACTGCAGGAGTTCCATCATGCTGGACAAAGTCCTGGCTGAGTGCAGTATTGTCTGCTGGGGTGGCGAGCAGCTCACAAGCCGAGGTGCTCTCCCATCTCTAATTTGACATGTTGTGCTTGGGTCAGCTCTTGCTGCTATCATGTGCCTGAGCTTGGAAACAGCCCCGTGAAGGAAAGTAACTTTCTCACTAGAGGCTGCCCAGGGATTCTGCTGACCTTGCAAGACCCTTTGTGTGGTTCCAGCTGGAGCCTAGGTGGATAGCTGTGGCCACAGGCCAACTTCAGAGAAGTTGTCCTCATGAAGAATGCTGCTTTGGCTCCAATGTTACCGCTTCCTGAAATAAGCGCTGCTCTTGGCAGCTTGCAGCAGTTAGGGAGGGCGGGGGGGAATGTCTCCTGCTGCCTCAAGGCTTATCTGTGCCTCTCTGGGTTCTCGGGACAGGTGCCTGTTTGTGCTTGGCAGGGAGTCACTGGCTTGGCTCCATGTTGCCCTGGCATGGAGAATAGCTCTGGCTGGATTTAAAGTCCTCCCCAAAATCAAGGAGTGTACAGGCTAATGGACTGCATCTGACTGGTGCAGGTTTCCACTGTGAAGGGGTTTGAGAAGGGTGGAGAGTGAGGAAGGCTCCCCTGGAAGAGGGGATGAGGATGTAACAAGAAGAGCAGATAAGAGAGGGAGAGCTGCACTGCAGAGGTGGGGATGTGCGCAGGATGTGCTTAAGTGACTTCTGCCTGGATTTGAGAGCTGTTTTTCCTCAGTCAGTCAATCAGTATCTCCACGCCGTGAGGTCAGTTGAGCCACTCAGCACCATTGTTTTGTTGTTATTGAAACTGTATATGCAGAGTTGGTGACTCACAAGTAGGCTTTGCGGGAGATACACTAAAAATACCATTGCTCGAGCAGTGCTGCACTGCTCACGCTTAAAACGTGAGCTGTTTGTCAGGTCAGAGTTGGCAGCCATGCCCAGGAGCTGAGACCTCTGTCACTGTGCCCCTGTGTGGAGGCTCAGACAGGCAGCCTTGCCTGAAGAAGCTTGCAGCTTCTCCAGAGCTGTTTTCTGTGTTAGAAATGAAGAACAGTAGTAGAGAGCTATCCCATCCCAACAGCTACTCTATTCTCTTCGCGTTGCCTCCTGTTTTGTTTCAGACACGCACAAGTGGTTCACACCAAAGGTTTCTGGAATGGTCCCAGGAGCAAGAGATGGGCACTCAGCTTGTGTCCTGGCAAAAAACATGTTTATCTTCGGAGGCTATGAACAGCTGGTGAGTAGTCTCTGTCACTGTGATTTGGCGATCACAGAATCCCAGAATGTTAGAGACTGGAAAGGACCTCGAAAGATCATCTAGTCCAATCCCCCTGCCAGAGCAGGAACACCCAGATCAGATCACATGGGAACGCGTCCAGGCGGGCTTTGAATGTCTCCAGAGAAGGAGACTCCACACCCTCTCTGGGCAGCCTGTTCCGGTGGGCTGTCACCCTCACTGTGAAGAAGTTTTTTCTCCTATTCCAGTGGAACCTCCTAAGTTCCAGCTGCACCCATTGCCCCTTTTCCTGTCACTGGATGTCACAGAGAAGAGCCTGGCTCCATCCTCCTGACACTCACCCTTTACATATTTATAAACATTGATTAGGTCACCCCTCAGTCTCCTCTTTTCCAAGCTAGAGACCCAATCACTTGGGAAAGAGGGTGTTCCTACCCAGGACACTGGTAGATGCAGGATACAGGGGCACATTTGTATCCACGCTTACTTTCATTTTATAACTCAGCAAAGTTATGACATTAATTATCCATGTTATGCTCATTGTTTTGCAGAGAAGATGGCTGGGGGAATAGGCCAAAAAAAATGGTGGATTTTTTTTTTCTTCCCCAAAACATAGAGACATATAGAAGTAAAAGTACAAATATTTTTATATAGAATTTTTTTTTCTGGCTCATCTCTCATCCAAATTTAGGTAGATAAATACATAATTTTTTAAATAAATATATACTGATCTACGTTTATTTTAATTTGGCTGAGAAATGAGCCATATAGATTGCTTTACAATGTCTGCAGTGTTGCTGTGAGGTTTTGTCCTAATCTAGTGCATGTTCCCTGTATTCTGTACCTGCTCTCACATTTTGCATATCTCCTCCAACAAACACTTGCTTGCCCTCCCGTTAAGAATACCTTGAGCTGAAGGTCATCCTGCACTAGCTGCCAGTGTGCCTAATGCTCTTTTGAGCAAATCCTTATGCTCTGATCTTAAGAAGTAGGTAAATATCATCTCAGCCTATCACCAGGCTCCAGAAAAGCTGTGCAAAGTCAGATCTGTTTATTTGGAAGAAACCTGGGGCTCTGTTATGGCACTCCCTGGGTTATTCCCCCTCTTCTGAGGATGATAGCATGCCAAATCCATTATCTTGACTACAGCAGCAGGAGCAGTTCAAATGTGGTTTGTTTTTTAACCAAGAGCAAACAAGCCCTGTAGCTGTCTTGCTGCTCTCCCCTGCCTGGAGGAGCAGGAGTCTGTGCTGTTCCAGGCAGCTAGCTGCAGACAAGTTTTGTGGGATCCTCAGAACCCTGATTGTATTTGCTCCTGGATGTTTAGCTTCCAAGAAGCTATCTTAGCTTCTACCTCTCATCAGGTGGCCTTAGCAGAGCCAGTTTGACTGTCCCATCAGTGCCCCTTTTTTCTGTCACTGTATGGAGTGGAGACAGGGTTCAGCTGTGAACGTAAGTCCTGTGTGCAGGACAGCCCTGGGGCGAGGAACTGAGCACCAAATAAATGGGAAAGCTGCAGGGAGAGACAGGACACCTTTGAGGGGAAAAGGGCTTTGCCTTCCTCTTGTTAAGTGATAAGTGTGCTGCCTATCCGGACATTTTGGAGCAAGCACCTCCTCTCTTAGGAAGTACTGACTCCAAAGTAATGCTCGAGGTCTGTAGGACAGCGTCCTTCCTGAGGCCAGATGTGACCAGGCTGCCCTGCTGTCTTCCAGGCTGACTGCTTTTCAAACGATATCCATAAATTGGACACTACAAACATGACGTGGAACTTAATCTCTGCTAAGGTCAGTGTCTGCTTTTCACTTTGTTTTGTGGAGAAAGTCTCATATCTGCTGTTCTCTGGGGTAGATTCTCATGCTTGTCTCACAGCTTCTGTCTGGTGTGGCTGGGATGTGCAGGAGGGGAAGCTCTCCAGGAGAAGGCAGCCACCCCTGACTTCCCCATCAAGATGTGTCATCTCCCTGGGTAATCTTCATTCTTTTTCTTGTTCTGTTTTACTCTGTCCCTGCAGGGTACACCAGCTCGCTGGAGAGACTTCCATTCAGCTACCATAATTGGAACAAAGATGTATGTATTCGGTGGCAGAGCTGATCGTTTTGGGCCATTTCACTCCAACAATGAGATCTATTGTAACCGCATTAAAGTATTTGATACAGAAACAAACTCCTGGCTGGACTCCCCTCCAACTCCAGTGCTCCCTGAAGGCCGGCGGAGCCATTCAGCATGTGAGTGTGGGTCTGCTGGGAGAGGAGGACAGTGGAAGGAAATTCCTGCCTGCTTCAGAAGGGGTGTCTGGTCCCCTGGGTGGAGATGTGGGTTAGCAAGGCGTGCACAAAGCCTGGCTTCTGTGGAAAGCTGCTGCCCACGGAAAAGCCTTGTGTGTAGCAAAGGTGGATAAGCAGTGCCACTCTGCTTTGTGTTTGATGTTGGGACAGGGACCTGCTGGCTCTACCTGGGGTGGCACACTGATGTCTGTGCTTACTCCTCACAGTCAGCTACAACGGGGAGCTGTATGTATTTGGTGGTTACAACGCACGCCTGAACAGACACTTCCACGACCTCTGGAAATTCAGTCCAGGTATTTATGCTTTTTAAGTTGCTGCAGTGGTAGTGCTCAAGGCCCTCAAGTGTGTGAGTGCTCAGACGAGTGTACTCTCCAAGGGCTAGGAGCCTCTTTTGGAGGAAACGGCTCTTCTGACAGCATTGACAGGAACTTGCTACTGTGCTTGGGACCCCTGTTCCTCTTCAGACTGTCTCCAAATCTCAGTTAGAAGGTGGAAAAGGAAGTGTTGCTGAAAGACACAGCTAATCAAAGGGTGATTGGCAAAACTTTCACTTGGTCTTAAGTATGCAGAAGTGTTGGCAGAAAAGAAGATACGGGGAAGCAATGGGGTTAGGGGAACAAGAGACCATAGCTGGGGAAACCATTCAACTTGAGCTGCAGGATCACCATCCCACACTCTCTTGGTACCAGAACAAACTGTGCAGCAGAAGGGGTGGTTCTTCAGCTGGTACCCTGAATATCAGTCAACTGTGAGCTGGTTTGGGGTCCTCAGGCACTTCTCACACTCTTAGACTGATTTTGTTTGCTAATTGCTTTGCATAGTAAAGTTCCATGAGAGCAGACAACTTGCTGCTCCCCAGGCTGATCTGAGAGCTCCTGAAGGTTTCAGTGCTGTGCATTAGTGATTAATCACCCCACAGCATCCTTGCTGCAGAGAGCAGCAAGGAAAGGACAAAGGCTGCTGTCTTCTCCACCTGGTTCAGTTCCCCACGTTCCCCTTGCACAACCAAGCTGTTGCAGCGATCTCTACTCTTCCAGGATGCTCTGCATTCACAGTGGCTGCCGGCAGATGGAGCTGGGTCCTGGCTCTCTGTCCAGACCTGGAGCGCAGTAGGGTGCTGGGGAAAGGAGGCTGCCTGCCTGCTCCTGGAGCTCAGCCCTGTACAGCTCCCTGCCATGTCTGACCTGCTGCTGTGGCAGCCTGCAGGTCCTGGCACTTGGGCTTTGCAAGAGAAAGGCCTTGACCTGCAACTCCCGTCTCAGCAGGCAGAGCTTCGGGACTGTACCTGGCATCTAAGTGACACTTGAGTGACAACCTCATAGAAGCGCATCATTTTGCTGCTAGTGAGAAGAGCAGGTTGACAAGGAGGGTGGATGTTGGCTAGTTGGTGTCTGTGGGGCAGCAGGCCCTCCAGTTTTGCTGTGATCTCTTTAAATCCATAACCTGCTTGTAGCTGGGTCTTGGCCAGGCTCTTGTGACAACTGGTGTGCTCTTTTCCACCCCTTAGTTTCTCTTTCCTGGAGGAAGGTTGAGCCCAAGGGGAAAGGCCCGTGTCCTCGACGCCGGCAGTGCTGCTGCAGAGTGGGGGACAAAATCATTATTTTTGGAGGCACCAGGTGAGTTGTGTGGGGTGGCTCTGTGAGAGGGTTTGCCGTTCCCTTCAGTGCAGTGTTGCTCCATGCTCTGCCCTGTGCTGCAGTCAGATGCGCTTTAGAGGGACATGGCAACTGTCCATCTGGGTAAGAAATCATGGAGATCAGGGCTCCTCTGGAAAAAGGCCAAGGGGGAGATTGAAGAGGTCACGTAAGCTTGTGAAAGCACCTGGTGACAAGCCTTCTTGTACAGGCAGAGGCAGAAGTATGTAACATGCTGTTCAGGAGGGGTTGTGCACTGATCAAGCTTTCTGTGAAAGAGGTGGGGAGAGGGGAGGAGAACCTGCCACGAGAAGGACAAGTGTCCTAGGCTGTTGTGCTGTAGCAGTCCTCGGCCTGACTTATCCTCCCCTACATGCTGTCCTGCTTCTCTCACCAGAGTTTCTTTCTTTCACTGCAAGTGTGGTGTCTGCCAAGCTGTAGTGGGATCTCGGCTCGGCTAGGAGCTGTTTGAGGAGCCCATATACCCGACCAGGCAAGATTCCATTCTGGGCCAGTGTTCCTTAGCAAAGTTTCCATTCACAAAAGGGACCTGGTGTTAAGGATTTAGCTGTCAAACTCTGGAAGTGATACTGTCAGGGTGCAGGGTAGCTGGATGTGGCCAAGAGCCTTAACAGCTGCTAAGAGAAAGGAAGTGGCCCATCACGCTCTATGCTGTCTGGAATGACAAATTGCAGCTCTGGAGCACAGGCCTTTTTGCCAGCATCTACCTTGCAGAGACATCTGAAAGGCTTTCAGCCCTCCACATGGTTTGTAAAGCTTTGGGGCTTTCTCTGGGACCCTGGCAGTGGCTTTTTGGGGATCCTTCTGCACACGGGTCAGGGCAGAGGACAAGGCAGGGCAAGTTCTGCCATGGGCAGATGGAGTGAAGGGGCTCCAGGCGCCAGCAGTGCTGGGGGGGTGCTTAGTTGTAGGATGTCCATGTGTGTGAGGAAGCACTCAGTAAGGTGAGGTATGCACAGGTGCTGAGCTTTCCTAGTCTCCTCAACAGCTACTGGGTGCTGCTCTGTACTGTAGAGAGCTTGGTAGGGCTTGGTGGCAGTTTTGGATGCTCTCATATGCTGTGGTGTGGATTTGCATTACATACAGCAGCAGCTGAACTCTGATGTTAAACCGAGGCACTCCTAGGAAATGCTAGCAAACCACAACAAGCTTTTTAGTGTTTGGTCCACCTCTGCCAGACAACGCAGCAGCACCTTGTCTTTTCCACTAGACAACTTCAGTATTCAACTTGTTCCTCAATCCTTCCTCAATCCCAGCGCGGGCCAGTTTATCGGCACTAGTTGAGGATGGGAAAAGCTGCTGGCAGTCAGGAATGCAGCCTGCTTGGACTGGAGGGTCTTGCAGCCTGGGGAAGGGGGGAGAGGGGGAGACAGGGGGTGGGCACTCTGCTCGCTTCCTGTAACAGTGCCTGGTGAGATAAGAAGTTTTCCAGGAAGTCGTTGTAATGGAGAACTCCCTGTGGTCTGCCTCTGACCTGCGGCCCCCTGCCCGGGAAGGGGGAGGGGGAGGCAGCAGGGCTCCTTGGAGGATGAGCTGATGGGGGATGGGCAGGCAAAGCCCCTCTATATCCTGCCTTCCCTTACAGCATTCACGTACACCAGAGACTGGAGGCGCTTCTGCAGGATGCCTGCTCTCATGGCATCCAAATGCTTAGTTCCCTTTGTAGTCCTGCTCAGAGCCTCGTCTTTGTGCCACAGCTACAGCCTCTCACTGTGGCCAGCAGCAATCCTGTCACTTGTGTCCCATTTAAGTGACCGGGAAGTCCCATAGTGCTCAGCTCGGTGTTTCCATTATCTGTGTCACAGTTGTGGCCCCGGTCTGGTTTCTTCCCAGACCTACCAGCACCTCACCATGCAGCGACCATCCACAAGGGAGAAAGAGGGGCAGAGGGGATGCTGTGAAACAGAGTTTACCTGAACAGATGCTGATCCAGGTTTGGCTTGAGGCTGTGTTTGGCCTGACAAGGCTTAGGAATGCCTGGCTCTGGGGGGGGAGTAGGGGCTCTCGCTGGGTGCTTGGTGCAGGGCCCAAGAGCATTTACCGACATGCTGAGCTGCTGGGCGGCTGGAACCAGCCGTTTTGCGGGGCTCTGGCTGGCAAGGGGCTGCCCTGCACCCTGCTGTCTGGGAGTTGTGGCTCTCCTGGTCTTGAACTCCAGGCTTTC
>NW_010142667.1:14541-14843 GCF_000699245.1 Pterocles gutturalis | reverse complement strand
AAGGCCGCTGTATTTCACACCTTGGGAGTGGGAAAGGGGGTGGGAGCCCGCTGGGAGGGGAGCTGTGGAGGGAGGGCTCCCCAAAACGGAGCTGTGGACAAGCTGCTGCATGGGAATGGGATAGAAAGAGGGAACAGGGCTGTTTTCCTTGACTTGTGTCTTCTTTTCTTCAGGGAGCATTCGGAGCGCTGCTTTTGCAGCTGGTCAGACAGATCTCGTGGCTGAGGTCGCTGCCGGATGGCAGGAGGGAGCGCAGGTCTCTCTGGCTGGCCTCGCCGCCCTCGCAGCAGGCAGGTTTGGGA
>NW_010142667.1:0-14505 GCF_000699245.1 Pterocles gutturalis | reverse complement strand
GGACAGGATTTCTGCCTCCCGATATGTTCACTAAGGATGGAAGAGAACTGCTGTGAGGAGCTGGCAACCAGTTTTCAAGCTCTCTGGGGAGAGTAAGGGCTGGTATCTGTCAGGGGAATCTCGCTGTTTCTTAACGATTTGGTGCGACCTCACTTTGCATCCCACATGCCCTTACCTTTGTTTTCTGTTCTGGACTCTCCTCGCTGAACTTCCGTCCTGCTTGGCTTTGTGGTCAGAGCAGAGAAGGCAGATACACAGTTCAGTAGACACTGCACAGTTAACGGGAACTGTTCTGTGCTCTGTATTTCAGTAGTGACTGAAGCCTCAACTAGCCACCCCAGTGAGCCGCTGAGGTCACACTTCCAGCAGAAAGCAAGTCCAGAGGTCGTACCAGAGAATTCATCCGCAGGCATCCCATCAGGGCAAGGAGAGAGTCAGCCCTGGGCAGAAGCAGGTATGTGTTGTGGGGCAGGATGCTTGTGGTAGAAGGACTTCTGAGTCTCTGAGTTTCCCCAAGGCAAAGCTTGGAGCCAAGAAGTGTGTAGCTATCTATTAACACTTGTTAGAGTGGAAATGCAGAACTTCAGAGCGATTAATCAGGAGTCCAGAGACACGAGGAAAAAAATCTCCCAGCGGCAGGGAGGAGCCTGTGCTGTAGCTGTGCAGGTGACATCGGCTTTACCAATACTGGTCTGCCTTAGTGGCCTGATGACAGCATCCAGTTTCTGTTCTTTTGTTGTGTATAGATATTTGCAGTCAGAAGGGTTCAGGTGAATATTGTACCAGTGATCTGGGAGACTTGTGTATGTGGTGTGAAACTAAAGGAATTGTTTTCTTCTTGGAAAATGAGTATGTATTTCCAAGCACTTATGCTGTAGATGAGACAGTGGAAAGAGGTATCAAAGACATTCTTATTAAAATGAGTTTTACAAAAATAGGAAGATACACTTCAAAAAAATTGAAGTTTTAGCCAGGAAAGTATGTCCTACATGTTAAATTTAAAGTCACATCAAGGAAGATCAGATGAGGCCTACAGTAGGGCTACTCACTAGATTTATAAACTCTAATAATGGCTTCAGGAAAATACTTGGAAGCAAGAATCCTGCTGGAGCAGGTAGAAAGAAGAATAATATATGACTGTGGTATAGAAGGGGCACATCAATCCCACAGATATTGACTAGGTGATGTGAGGTGTTGCAGAAAAGGTCAGAGGGGTTACCCATTCTTTGCTTCTTCCAGATTTTTGGGTTTCTTCTGTGCTGGTTTAAGCTACTGCCTGTCACTGCTTATCAAACCCATCACCTGCCAGAGGTTACCTTTCCCATCAGTTGGCAAATGGGGCATTTTGTTTCCGTGTCTCCTAATTAGGTCCAGGAAAACAGCCAGGTTAATTTACCTAAACTGCCAATTAGACTGTTTAACCCATCTGCTTTTGCCTGGAGCATTTTAAGAAGCAGTCAAACACACTGCCTCGCTGGCAGACAACTGGACATGGACTTCTGGGAGAAGTGGTGGGGAATAAGTGGAGACAGTGATGCCTTCAGTTGGCACAGCTGAACATTCGGGAGTGAACGTGTGTCTGTGTCTTCTGAGAGTCAATAGGAAGAGCTTTTAGGCAAACTGATAAATTGAACAGTGACAAGTCACTGAGGCCACATGCTCTTTGTTCGGATGTTCTTTAGAAGCTATGGAATCACTCAGCCTCTAATGATGATATGTAATCCCGTGCTTAAATCTGCTGTATGACCAGAATAATGAACACTGACAAGTTGGATGCTGGCTTTTAAAAAGGGGGAGTTGTTTGAGCCACAGAACTGTGAAAAAGGTAATTCTAAGTTGATAGGAACTGTATTACAGCATAGAGATGTTAGATACCTGGATGAATGTGCTGTATCAAAGAATCAAAGGTCTTGGAAGGATTTAGGAAGCCATTTCTCAGGCCAGCTTACTCCATTGCAGGGACTTAAGAGAGTTGTAAATCTATTAAGAGTTCTTTGGAGAAGTCAACAGGCATGTGGAGCGAGATTATCCAGCTTTTAGCTTTTTGAAAATCTTTCAGCCAGGACCTATAACAAATTTGTCTGGAGAAATAAAGCTGATGTGAAGGACAATGGAGGGTGTACTCTTGGGCTACTAGCTCCTTAAAATACAAGAAATAGTTTTCACAATGGAGAGCCATTAATGCTGGATTACCCTAAGTCTTTTTTTTAAACCTTTTCTGTTCAGCACAGTCAGCAGTGATTTGGAAAAAAGAGGTGACGAGTGAGGTGACAGAAGAAGCAAATGGTACAAAATTATTCAGGACAGTCAACTGCGAAAGTCACAGCAAAGGTTGCACAAGAACTAAAACCAGGGTAATCCCAAGGTAGGTTAAATTAGTATACACAGGGGAATGTAGCTGTAAATACACACACAGAATGAGGAGCGTCAAGATAATAATTATATTGCAGAGGGAACATTTAAATTCACCATGGATATGTTTTTGATAAGGTTAAGTCAGTGCTCAGCAGCAGTGAGGCCAATTAAATGTTAATTATTGTAAAGGAAGGAGCTGAGAACAAGACAGCATCGTAGGTTTGTCTAAGTCTATGATGCAGCCACATCTTGAACGCTTAAGGAAAAGACATTGTCTTAAAAGCAGTAACGAAAAGGATGACAAGGAGACAATTACAGACAAATAGAGACTGATTCTTCAGCTTAAAAAAGAAGTGGCAGAGGGTATGCTAGTGGTCTGTGAAACTAAAAGTGTCGAGGGAGAGTGAATAAGGACAATATTTTTCATGATACACATATTAATAAGCAACACAGAAATGCTCAGGTAGTGAGTTTGAAAAAAGGCAAAAGGCAGTATGTGTCTGGCCAGGGCACAGGTAAATTGTGGAACTCATTGCTACAGGCCAGAAGTAGAAATGATTTCCAAGAAGTGATTAGGTAAAATTCCACATTCAAATTAAACTTAATTAGTCCAGCCAAAACCTCCTGCTCAGAAGATCACAGAGCAGCTGATTGCTGAAAAGTTCTGCCAGGAAAAGCGTGACTTTATAATCCCTGTTCCTTACACTTTCTGCCCAAGCGTCTACAACTGTCAGTTGTCAGAGATAATATATGTCAGAAATAATTTGATTTTGCTCAATACATAAGTCCTCAGGTTACATTGTCACATTATGCTGTGCATCCATTTTGTGGGAATTTATTGAGAAAAGTCAGGGTGAAGAGATTCAGTAATTTTCACAGAAGACTCTGAAAAAATGCATAGTTTTGTAGTGTGAGAAGTCCTGTGAATCTTTCCGTGGCAAGTTTTAAAGTGAAGCTTGGTGATGCCTTGGTGATACCTTTCTCTTGGAGTATGTTTTGCTTTCTGCAGAAAAAGCTGCCTAAGGTTTAGATTTGGCTTTTTTTTTTCTGGTTTTTAACTACTGAAAGAGAATGAGGCTGGCTAAATTGGGACACAGCGAGAAGCTGGGGAGAGCAGAAGGAAGGGAAGGACAGACGCCTGGCAGATCACCCAGGGGAATCTGGTAGCAAAGTCTTGCCATGAGAGAACAGACCTCCAGAACTCGGAGTGGAGCAGAATGTACCTTCACTTCTCCAGTTTGCTGGTGCCAGCAATGGCAAAGGACCTTCTAGAGAGAATTCCATGTCCTCATCCTTTCTTTCGGTGTTTCGGTTAATTTCCAGACTTGCTTGTGCTGGTCTGCGTGTACAGTGACAATCTGTTATCGCTCTCAGCTACTTCGTTACTTCAAGAGGCAAAGATCTTTGTGATGGATCCAAACACCCCAGCTTTGCAGACGAGCCATTCCAGTTTTACCATAACACAATGTGATAGAATCTATTACTTTTAGTGTGTTTAAAAAGAAAACTTTAGGAAATTCATTTAAAAGTTGCTTTAAATAGCACTCCGGATATTGCCATCAGCAAGTCCTCAGCCTCATGATCGCGTCCTATTTTTTTAATGCAATTTGTGCCTCACCCAAAGCTTTTTCTGCCGGAAGTTAAAGGCACAGAGCGAACGAGCAGGTGCTTACAGCCAGTCTCAGTGTTATAGCAGCTGAATGCTGCCCTGGGGAGTTGTATTTTACCCCTGGCAGAACTGTAAAATTCGTTATTTCAATTCTGAGATTACAGACATTTCAAAAGTGTGTTTTCATTTCAAAGCACAATGAAACCAATTGGAAACACTAAAATTTTCCATGAGGCAGAAATCCTGGATTTTATCCAGCTCTTGTTGTGAATTCGTTCTTGTGAAGCGTTGAGATGTTTTGGGATGAGCAATCTAGACTGTCTATGAGAAGATTATTAATTCCTCATTTGGAGCTAGCTTTGAGCAACATTTGATTAGTACAGGATGAACAGTGGGAAAATGGGAAATATTTATTAGCTGCTGAGTATGTGAGCGTTGGGCATCCATTACACTGAAAGCTGCAAGATTGTGTGGAAAAAAGTATGCGTAGTCATGTTTTATCAGAACACGTTTGAAGAAGTAGAAATAAAGTTGCACAGAAAATTCCAGCTGCGGTGTTCCCAGCTTTGGTGTGCTTTGAACATACAACCTTAAGAATAATTTAACGTTGTTCTCTCTGTGCAGTATAGCAATTATAGCGATGGATTTGTTCAAAGCCCAGTTCCTGTGAGGTCCTGCTGCAGCCTGACAATTCTTTGGGAAATAAGAAACAAACAGTTGGGGTGAACTTGTATTGACTAATGTCAGGTTGAAGGTTAATCTAAGCTGGTTGTCTCACCCTGCTGAAGTGGGATGGGGTTCTTTGCTGCCACAGGGTGCTTTTTTTTTTCTGCTGAAGGAACCTAAGTGTTGTGTTTAGATTGTGTGCCTGGTGTTGAGGCAGCTGCTCTGAAACAGGCGAGTCTTAAAGCTCATGATATCCATGAAGAGTTGTGATTTGAGGCTTGCCCAGCCTCAAAGGTGAGTTCCGAGAGAATTCATTAATCTAGGTTGGACTGGGTGTCAGGATGGATTGGTCCCTGTGTTTTCTTCCAAATGACCTTATGCTCTCTGGGAGTGGTAACTCTAATCTGGGGAGATTACTGGGATTTGTGTGAGGAGGGATTTCCAGTCGGGGAGAGCCATGTGACAGTTTTGCTGGCTGATAAAATTCAGAACTCATTTCTGTTTATCTTTCATAGGGTAATGGTTTGTCCAAATTACAGCGTGTTTTCTCAGTAAACGATGAATCTCTGATTTAGGAGTAGGTGTCTATGCCAAATGTAAAGTTCCCTGAAAGCATGAGTGTACTAATGTTTTTTTTAAACAAATAGTTGGGAGAATTTTTAATACACACAATGTTTTCATGAGATCTGCTGTTGTATGTATGGCAAAAAACCAAATTACATCACGAGGGAGATACCTGAACAAGAGATAGAGTCTTACGGTGAGAAAGATCAGATAATTGTATGCCTGGTCTGAAAATAAATGTAAAGCACAACTAATGAATTCACAGATTATATTACTTTTGATGGAATGATGAATAGAAATTGTGTTTGCCATAGCGATCTGGCTTGTTGGGTGAGTGGGGCT
Organism: Pterocles gutturalis; assembly: GCF_000699245.1. Taxonomy (NCBI): domain Eukaryota; kingdom Metazoa; phylum Chordata; class Aves; order Pterocliformes; family Pteroclidae; genus Pterocles; species Pterocles gutturalis. Next base: position 8,969 of record NW_010142667.1, on the reverse strand, counting down.
TGTTCAGATAAAATACATTTTTGTACAGCCAGAGGGGAATTGTTTATCTGGGAATAATGAGGCTGCAGCTGGAACACAGGACACAGCTTTGTGTGCGTTGTAAGACGGTGCAGGCACCGCAAGAAGCAATCCTGCCTGTTGCAGACTCATTTCTGCTGCTGTGCCGGCACAAGTGCTCGTGTAGCCATGTCAGGCTACAGGAATCAAGGAACTGGGCCCCCAAAGGACTGATTTTTCGCTTGTTTTAGCTCCCTGCTCTGCAGCCCCACAGCTTGAGAGGGGGATGGGGAGATGCAGGGAGGGCACAGCAACTTCTTGCATTAGCAGGACTGGCTTGAGGCTATCCAGGCTTCGGCACCTGGCATTAGGTGCCCAATGGGATCCAGCTGATAACGATGATTCAGGTTAAAAATAATTGGCCTCGGTCAGCCTTTGCCTGTTCGTCCTCTTTGCTGGAGGTCACCATCCTCCTCGAGTAGCTGGCGTAAATGGCTATGTAATCACTTCCAGCACAATTCTGTTAACAGCAAGGTGGCTTAGCTTTTGCTGTAGATGTTTTCGTTAGATAATTCTGACTGAACCTGGTCGGATAGCAGCTGAACATGGGGTTGTGCCAGTGTATCTAAGAGGGTAGTGCACATTGGGGTGATAGCCTAAGCCTGCATCCGCTGCAGCTGGAATAACATGTCTGATCATCCCCTAGGAGAACTGTACACTGAAAGGAAATTACCTGGAAAAGGAGCTAGAGAGGCAAGCACCTAAGCGTGAGATCTGGCGTGATGCCCTGGGCAATGGGAACAGGAGCACAGTTCTGCTACATGTGAATGAGGCAGCTAGGAATTCCAACAAGGAGGCAATTTTACCCTTCCTGTGACACTGGTGAGGGGGGCTGCACTTCAATAACAATGTTGAAAATTCAGGAATAGTGGCAAAAAGTCATAAAATTAATCAACTCAGGCAGAAAAGTACTTCAGTTGAAAGATAGGAACAGCGCGGTCTGTTTAGAATCACAGAGAAGAATCAAGAGGGGTTGATTAGTCGTATCAGGACTTTCAAAAGGAGAATGGGCTTTTTAGTAAAGAAGGAAAAAAGCCTAGAAGAGCCAGCGCCTGGGAGCAGAAACCAGATATATTTTAATTTGAAATGACGCGCAGAGGTTTAAAGCAGTGATTACAAGTTGCTGGAACAAATTTTTGGAAGAAACGGGAGATTCTCTACCTTTTGACGTCTTCAGATCAAGACTGGGAGCCTTTCTGGAGGAGGTGTGTTAGCCAGTTGCGGATTACAAGACTGTATTCATGCAGCACTTGGTTGTTTTTGATACAAAGGTCAGATTGGTCGGTGTTCCTTCTGTTCTTAATGTCCCTGACTGGGTGGGCGACCTGGGAAAGAGCTGTGGAATAGGATGGGAAGAGGAGGAAGAGGTGAACATACAGCGTTGCTTAACCCTGCTTTTTTTGTTGTTTGGGTTTTTTTTTAAATGTAGGGGAGTTCCAAATCCCTGAGAGCTCCAGCTTGGGGACAGTTCTCCGCAGCTCAAAGGTACGCTTTCATGTTTCATGCCCTCTGTTGGCTCCTGAGGCCCCTTCCCCAGAGGAAGGCATCTCAGTGTGACTCCAAGCACAACCTGAGCAATCCGCTCGTACGCAAGACTCTTTTCTGCCCTGTGCAGCTGGAGGCCAGGAGAAAGAGAGATGTGATATGCTGCCCTCTGCTTCAGCCAGAGCAAAGTTCCAGGAACTACAAACTGCCATCCCCATCCTTTAAGGTGTCTGTGTAACAGGGGTGCTAGTAGAGAACCCTGAAAGAAAATGGAGGGGAAAAAAAAAAAGAGAGTACTGGTCTGTTCTGGGTATTTGCATTTTGATACAATCTTTCACTGGGTTATTACGTGCTGTTACTATTTTGGTTTTTACCAGACAACCCATGACTAAAGAAGGTGGTGTCACTCCTAAAATTGCAAATCAGGACTGGCTCTTGTCTGTTAGAGAGAGGAAGACACTTTAGTCTTGAAGAGGGTGCATCAGCTTAAGAGTCACAAGGCTGTAAATTATATCATTGTTCTTGTTGTGATTAAACCTGCTAATTCCTTGCGATTCACAGTCTTAGGTGCAGACAATTCCCCATTTTAAAAACCAGCCAGCTGAGCTATTGCTCAAGGACACTGTGAACAGAGTGGAGGTAAATTCTGTATTTAACAGAGTGGGATCCTCGCTTTGACGTGGAAGTGACCTCTGCTCCCCCCAGAAAAGCATTCGCTTGATCTGAGGGGGTAAGCAGCGAGTTCCCCATCCTGGGAGGTGCCGCTTTCTGCAGGGCCCGTAGGAAGAGTCTCTATCCTGTTCATAGGCCATGGGGCAGGTCTCGGGAGAGGAAGGGAGTCAGTCCACGGCTTGTCCTCTTGTGAGCCGCTCTGAGTGCTGGCTGAGCAGTAAAGCTGTTGGGTTGCAAGGGGCATTTTTGCTACGTGCCTTCCCCGAGCGCAGAGGCATCGCAGCTCACATGCAGTGTGCGCTGCTGCCACTCGATGGCACTAAATTTGTACGCAAGCTGGGAAGCTAAAGCTGCAGGTCAGGCTAATCCTCCTCCCACCTCCCAGGGCTGTGGTCAGGTAAAAAATACTGTTCATTACCGAGGAGGAGAAGACGTTGTCTGTGCTGTGCAGGATTTTATTAGGAGTGTGTGGTGCTCAGTAAGCTGACACTGAGCTCAGCATGAATTGTGTAAAGCATATACCAATACGTTAGTGCATGTTTGGTAGACACTGTTTGTGCTGTTGACATGATACAAGAGGGTGAAACAGAGCTAATGTTACCTTTGAAGGGGGGAGTTATAAGTGGTATCAGATATTTGCTAAATTCGGAAAGGTCTGATGATGTCTGAGAGGCTACACCAAGATCCCTGCCCAGAGGGGAGGTGAGCAATGTCCATATAGCTTCCCTAACTAGGCGGCTGTGTAGGACGGGGATTTTTTTGCGGACACATGACACCAGATTACATCACCCTCTTGATAACTATAGTACAGTACAAATATGTCTCACTGCTCAGTTTCCAAGAAAGAATCTCCTGTAGGGTTGGTATTTTTTTGCTGTCTTAACAGCTTTCTTCTTTAACTCCTCAGGGTGACCCAGCTCAGCGAGGGCGTTTGGAGGAAGCTGCTTTCCAATTGCAGCAGATTTTCCGGATTGACATTTCCATTGCATTGAATATCCTCGGTAATGTGGACTTGGATTTGTTTTGTCCTTAAATCACACATTTCTCTTTTTGGAGGACCTCCAAATTGTTGCAGGTCTTGTGTGAAGACAGAGATGGCACATACCCAAGCTGAAGCCTCCTTTCAGCAATTTCAACTGTGCTTTGAGAGATTTATTGCCCTTTGTTCCATCCTGCCACCTGATTTATATCAGCATATTTAAATCCAGGCTTGGTTGAAGCCTGCACTGTTGTCCTGACATCTGTAGTTGGAAATTAAGCCATCTCTGTCTTTTTTACAACACGAGCTGTCGTATCCTTGTATCCTTTTTCATTGTCCAAGATCTCGGTCTTCCTGGCAAGCTGAAAAAGCAATTGTAGAATCACAACCCTAAGAAGAGCTGAAGGAAGATGCAATGATCTAAGAAAAAAAATCTCTGCCCTATATACACCACTAGCTGCAGCACTAAAAAAAGAGAGCCGCTTCTGTGCGAACCATACGTTGTGTCAGCCCGTGATCTTTCTTTGCAATGAGACTAGAAAAATTCCTAAAATGCAACGTTGCTGTTTTTCCTATGGAAACTTTGGTCCTGTGGAGTGAGGGTGAGGACCAGAGCACTTGACATGGACCAAGGAACACCCAGTAGCTGTGAGGGAGGTTGCTGCATTTGTGGCTGCATTCTGTCTGTTTTCTTTTCGCCTAATTTTTGCATTGTGTTCTTCTCAGGGATTGAAAGTATGAGAGCGGGCCATTACAGGATAGCCTATACCTGCTTCAAACTGGCAGCAGATCGAGGCTACAGCAAAGCCCAGTTCAATGTGGGTCTGTGTTACGAGCATGGCAGAGGCACAGAAAAAGACTTGGAAAAGGTATCCACAGCCTGCAGGGTTGTATATGTCTGGCACAGACCAGGCGAGTGGTCTCTGTTGGGTGCGCAGACGCTTTTCTCCTTTTGCGTGGGTGTGACAGTCTCTGAAGTCTCATTAGAAAATGCTGGAAATAATAGAAACTGCAGGTTCGTGGCACTGGCTTCTGTGTCATAAACCCCCTCAGAGATGCGCTCCTGAAATCCCCTTTCTCATCGCTCCTGAGCTCTTCTCATAGGTACACAGGCTGTGCTACTAGCACCCAGGAGAGTAGCAAGGAGAAACCTGTCATGTTACTGTATTTAAAACACCACTGCACATCCGAGGGCTTCTTTAAATCTCGAGCTGTCCAGTTTGGATACCTTAACTACAGCCTGCCACCTAGTGCGTGCTGACCATAGTCAGCATCTTCTGTAGCTGGAAAGATCTGCCAAGGCGGCTTGTTTGGAGTAGTTGTGCAGATCCCCCTTGGCGCAGAGTAAGCTTTAGTGTTGTTGGCCCAGTGCCACCCCCTTCAACACAGGGAGCGGTGACTAGAGAAGGCAGGGTGGTTAGAGAGCTCTCGTATAGTCACAGTCCACTGTCTCACTTAAACAATCTCATGCTCTTCAGCAAGGAGGTGTGGGAGAGCTGCTGGGGTAAGCGTGTGTAGCTTATGATAGATCTAGACAGAGAGGTTAAGCTTGTCCTGGCCAGAGGGGAGTCGTGTCATGTTGGAGGGCATGTATTACCTGACTCACACAAGTCTGTTTCTCTTTTCCCAGGCAGCTTTTTATTACTACCACGCAGCCAGCAGCTGTCACCCCATGGCACAGTACCGCTACGCTAGGTGCCTCTTATGCCACAGACCTGAAAATGAATGGGACAGACATCAGAAGGCAGTGACTTTCCTGGAGCAAGCAGCAATGGCTGGGATTACAGAGGTTAGTGTCCACAGCGTGGGAATTCATAGGAGAGAGCCAGCAGAGAACCCTGTCTAAATGATTTGAACCACGAGACATCCTAGAAAGCAGCATCTGTGGGACTGGAAGCAAAATTCTTCCAACATATTTATGCTCCTGGCAGCGCATGGGAGACAGCCTTGCCTGCATGCAAGAGGCAACTAGGTACCCACTGTGTCAACACTATTAGTTGTCTCTTTTGCTGTTGGGCTTTTTAATGTGGCTTTTGGATTTGACACCGAGATTAGACCATTGGCTTAGCAAAACTGTACTCTCTGTTCCGAGAGTGCAGGTTGCTTTAGTGGAAGAACTTTCATAAGACGCTTGAAGTAAGAACAGATCCTTGTTTTATATCTGTGACTTTTCAAGATGATTCATCCACATGGATCTGTGTACCCTGCCCTCCTTTCCGACTCTTTAGGAGATGCATTTAGGCATGTGCCATCTTGCGTTGCGAACGCCAGTCGTTCTGGCAGTGACTGTAGCTCATGTAGCATGCTGTTCCAGGAAGTGCATCTGCTCTATCTTACGGACAGCTCACGAGTAGGAGCCATTCTCTGGCTCTGACTTCCACAGCACAATTTGAAATTATATTCTGGGTCTTACGATGTTAGTATGGTGATGTTACGGCACATATATTGGAGTTCTGTAGATCAAATGTGATTTTTCCATGTGTTTACCGTGTCAGACTGGTTTTTCCTAAGACAGTACCCCTTCTCCTAACAGGCTCTGCAGCAGGCAGGGTACTTTACACACCCATCTTGCCACAGTAACCCCAGCATTTGAACAACTTGCAAAATTAGTAAAAGAACTAGACTAATTAACGGGGAAAATCCTGGCTGACTTCTACCTGGTGATTTTGTTGCAGGCCCAGGCTTATCTTGGAGTTTTCTACATGAGGGGAATGCAACCTAAGGAAAAGCAAGGTCTGAAGTACCTGCTGCTGGCAGCGAAGAATGGTGTAAGTAATGCTTTTGTAAGCTGTGATTGTTCTGAGTTTGGGATCATTGCAAGTTACAGGTGGCAGATTTCAGGCTTCTTGGAAATGGGAGTGAATGTTGGGACTTTACCGCACTGTCTGAAAGGACAGGGTGGAGCCTTGGTGCATCTTGGAGAGGAAACAGGCCCTGGGGCACAGACCCTACAAAACATGAGTGTAGAAACAGCCCTACTGGGTTGAAGTAGTTCTTATAGCACCAGTGCTTATATTCATGTAGCACAATTTTACAAGTTTCCCATCGTGGAGCAACTACATCCTCTTCAGTCAAACTCTTTCACTACTGAAACTACCATCATTTTGAGAACTTTGTCGTGTATATCTCAAATCTGTTCTTCAAAATTGGCCCATTGTTTCTTGCCTCCTATAGAGGGGAAGAAAAGACTATTTCTGTTTCTTTGCAGGGACCTGTAACATACTTAAATACTTGAATCCCCATTCAGCCTTCCACCGTTGTTGCCGTTTCTCATCACACGTCATGTTGTCTAGATCCCCAACAATTTTCTTGCTTGTACTTTCTCCAAGTGACCCAGGCTTCTTTTTCCTGAAGGGCAGTGCCACAATCTCAGCATAGCACTGCTCCTGAACCCTTACCAGCACTTAGTCGTGGAAGTATGACATCCCATGTCTTGCAGCCAGGTTTCTGTTTCTTCGCAGCACTGTGACATTGTTCACTCGTTTTCAGCTTCCACTGCATTGTAATAGCTTTTTTTTTTTTTTTCAGAATAACTCATTCATTTTAACTTCAGTTCCCCCAGCTTTTGTGCAATGGAAAATAATGAACAGCTATTCCCTCTTCTTCCGGCTGATACTTCTGATTCCGTTGCCCTTTAGTATGTCCTCTCCAAGTCATTTCTTTTGCAGGCTGCAGAGCTCTAGTTTAGTTTGTTTCTCCATGTAGTTAAGCTGTTCCATTTTGCTTGTCTGTCTTCTCTCTATTTTTCTGATTCTCCTTTGACCATTTTAAGATGCTTGGACTAAAACTGGATGGAGGCATGCCAGGGATGTGGCATAATGAGATCCTCTGCTTTGTTCTGTATTCCCTTCACGTAATTCCTGATACTGTTTGCCCTTTTGCCTGCCACTGAGCCGTGACTCGATGGTTTCAGGGAACTATCGCAGTGAGTGACTAATTTATTTCTATAAGCGCTGTTTTGCATTTGTCAACACTGTTTCTTCTGTGATTGTGTTGCCCACCCTTAGTCCTATGAGATCTTCTCTAATTAATTCTTTGCAGTAAGTTTAATCATTCTGAATGACATTATATAACTTGCAAACTTTGTCACTTCCGTTTTCACCCACTTTGAAGAATGCAGACGCTGGTGAGACTAGACCAGACTGGCCCCAGCAGCTCAGACATCATGTTCATGATGGTTTATACAGTATTTCCTTCCGAATCTGCTAAAGATCTCTCATAAGCTGCATCATTGACTCCTTTCTTCCAGCCTGATGTCAGCTGCATATGCTGCACAATATAACAATGAATTATCTCATTAAATAGATGATTGGCATTTACTGAATGCCTAGGTAAGCCCTTACCACCAGAAAACCTATCAGGTAACAGCAGATCCCAGGGGTACCCCGCAGTAGATCGGTATTTTGCGTGTTGTGATCACAGCCATGACAGTTCTCAGAACCCAGTCAATCATCTCGCCCCATCCCTGCTTCCCAGTGGATGCTGGCTGCAGGTGTGCCGCAGCCTCGTCTTTGTTGGCCAGCTTGGGCACAGGCTCCCTGATGTAACCCCACGCGTTCTGCTGGGAGAAGGGCTCCGTGAGCATGTTCTTTTCCATTATCCTGGGGGTATGGATTTATGTTTAGTTAGCTGAAAAACTAGTGGATATGGGTGAAGCAAGGACAGCACCGTTTAGCTCCAACTCCAAAAAAGGGAAAATGGGCACAAAAAGTCCTGAGTCCAGTGTTGTTCTCTCAGGTTGTTGCTCTGTGCTGGAGCCAAGGGGGGAGCTCTGACAAGTGTTCTTCCAAATACAACGACGCTTCAGAGAGCTGTGTTTTACTTTGGTTACCACTTTTCATCCTCCCTTGTTTTATGTGTGCAACCACAGAATATAAAAACCATGTTAAAGAGTGTCACTGGAGAGTGGAGTCTGACCTTCAGATTTCAAAGCGTATCGCAGTCACTCACGCCATGCTAATTTGGGGATCTCTTCTCCTTGTGATCTTGTCTTTGAGGTGTGTGTCATGTAAGAGATGGCTAGTGGAATACTTATTTAACCCTGTCTCTTGTCACATCTGAAGTGCCAATCCTTCAACGTGTTTATCTCATCTCTAAAGAAGTGTACTGCTGTCATAAACTGAGACTTGCAACATTTTGCAAAGCACCCACTCATTGAGTTCTTTGCTTTCCCCTATCAGCTACATCCCAGACAGCAACACTTGCAATATGTTCTTTTCTGGTGGCTTTATTAAAACTTGCTACTTACTTCCTTTTTTTTTTTTTTTTTTTTTTTTTCTTTTTCCCAGCCCTGTTTAGATCGTGTTTCTGGCAGTCATACTCTTTCAGTTATGTTGCTGGCTTTTTTGCTGGAAAAGGTCTGTATGACCACTAGCCCATGCGGTTTTTTTCAGTGTCTTCAGGACCATCATCTTGCTTGTTTGCTCTTTGTGAGACCCTTTCCCTCAGTTTGGATCTCAAAGATAAAGTGCACAGCCAACACATAAAAATGTCATGGGTTTGGATGTGGCTTCACTGACCCATCTGCAGTGACACCCTCTACTTTCTAGTTCATTCTCAGCAGTTACAAATGTCTTAGTAGTTTAGGTGCTTTTTTTCTCTAGCATTTAATTTGTTTTACTTCATTTCAGCTGCTTGAGGTTTCTTTTGGAATATAATGAGGTGGGGCTGAACAAGGCAGTGGTGCCCTGGTGTGTTGGAGGCCTGATGCTGCCAAGGGGAATCTTCCAGCCCTCAGCAGCAAGTACCTCTGTCCTGGGTTCAGCTGAGACAGAGT
>NW_010142666.1:8149-15583 GCF_000699245.1 Pterocles gutturalis | reverse complement strand
TCTTTTCCGACTTTAATGATTCTATGATTCTATGATGAAGTGTGTGGCCCCAGAAGAAAGTCAGCTTTACTAACATTCCCTCACTAGAAGATCATTCATTTCTTTAAAAGCACAATCCAGTTCCGTTTTGACTTGCTGATGGGCAGTGTAAAAATGTCCAGCCCTGATCCACAGGGTAGATTTATTTCCCATGTAACCTTGCCTGTAGCACTTTCTCATTATAACATAGTCCGTCAAACCATCTACCTTTTTCCCACTGAGTACTGAGCCTCTTCAACTCACTCTGACTTCCCTGATGAGCCCTTGGCATTTCTGTACTGCACTGAATGAGGAAAACTGAGCGTTCCAGCACAACTGTGTGCAGCAAAAGCTATACAGTTGCCTTCAAAGGAGAACAGAAGCCAAAACCTGTGAACAATCAAAACCAATCCCCTTTCTGAAGAATTTCTGTTTTACCAGGTGCAGAGAAGGACACGTTTCATGTCCTTCACACTTACTAGTTCCAGAGCTGAAACTGCATCTACGTAGCTCTGAACATACCAGAGGTTTTAAAAAACCTACCAGCACCAAATAAACCCCAGAGAAAAAAAAAATCTGAAATCCCTGTAGGAGGCATTTACAGTCTATTTCATGGGGCTGCTCAGAATTTTTCACATTGCTTTGGTGATGTAATACACTAAACTGGCTGTTGAATCTGGTTATAAAATTTTTTCAGCCTCTGTCTTCACAAATGACACGCAGTGTAACAGATTCCTGGGACCTTCACAGGAGATCATTTAAAGAGCCTGCTGTTTTGCCAGCAGCTGGAATTAAGTGCTTACATGTTAGTGGAGTTACTCTCTGGCCCTAAGACAATGCCTTCTCACTTTGGCATTGTCTCTATGAAGATCAGGGCCAGCAAGAAGGAAACAGGAAATTGCTGGGTCTGCAAGATAGAAACTTCAGGAAAGACTGAGAGCACATAAACTCTTGCTGAACCAAGTCAGCATGTCCCTCTTCCCCTTACGACATGGGCTCGGCAGCAGTTTCCCCTCACAAATCCAACCTTAGAAAAGCAAAGGAAAGAAAAAAAAAGAAAAAGAAAAACAAAAGACAGACGTTTCAGCTCGCTGCACCACCCGATCACTTCCTCCCTGATAGGCCAACAGACTGACCCATTTGGCAGGAGTGCAACTGTGAGACCTGCACAGCATCTGGCTCACCACGGAGGGTCGAGAGGTGACACATCCTAAAGACAGCCTGACCAGGAACAATTTTTGTTTGCTTCATTTAACTTTGAGATGGGAGGAAAGATGGTCACAGACACTAACATGCTCATGGGTTGTTGTGGGGAAATGCAATTACTGCTTGCAAACACCAGAGTTTTCAGAAAAAGTTGGGCAGCATGAGTTGTGGAAGGGTGCAAGAATGCGTGAAGAGACCTGGTTGAAACTGGGCTTTGAGACAAGGCGTACTTTCCCCTTGCTATGAAAGATGTCAGCTTTTCACTTTCAGTGTGATAAGTGTCTACAAAAGGTCTGCAAGGGCCTTTAGAAAACATTCCCCACCTGGTGAGGGGAGATGTGAATAGAAAAGCACAAGGCAGTGACAGGCCAGAGGGTCCCAAGAGGAAAAGTGTGTGTGTGTGTGGTGGGGAGGGGCAGCAAAAAAAAGAAAAAAAAGAGGGTGCAGAGGAAATATGCATAGACAGAACCAGTGCAGGAAAAACAGGTCTAAGCCCAGGAGTGCTAAACTGACAGAAAGATAGGGAAGTGCCTTTGCTATTGAGGAACTCTCAATCAACCCTGAAAATGCCAGGAATGAGTGGGAGGGTCTGACAACATAAAGGCCTTAGATTAAAGGAGACAGCAGATAAGGAGCTGAATGCAGCTAACCATGATACAGTGAACTTCATCCTATGTGCAGTCCTTTGCTGTGCTGGAGAACATCCCACCAGATATAAAAGCCTGGGTGGCCAAGTAAACTGTAGGAAAGGATACCTGGCTCACCTTGCTTCAGAGACTGCACCCTGCTCTTTTCCATGCTTGCTGTGCAGCAAGATAAGGTACATAACATATTGGGCTGGAAATTTGTAACAGGGGCAGAGACCACGCAAAACAACCTGTAAGATGTGGTAAGATGTGCTCCATCACAGGGTATCTTACTCCCATGTATCTCACAGCTCCTCCACAGAGCTCTGAAAGATCTCTTCATGCTGCTGGGGAAGGGCCATCAGTGCAGATGCAGAGCAAGCCCTTGAAACTGTAAAGGAGGGGGTGAAGCTTTACGTAACAAGAGCTGCCCAAAAAGCCTCATTCCTCCTCCAGTGCACAGCTAGGGGAACCAATGCATAAAGAAGAGAACTCAGCTGTTAGACAGGTGAAAAGCCATATTCTTCTGCATGCCAGGGTGTAGGTACCAACCCCAGGAGCACCAAACCTCTGGGCAGGTCAGGTTTTCCTGTTGGTATCATGACCCTGCCTAATCAATGAGACAGGGCCTATTGCACCATCTGCAGTTGCATTATAGCATAGAGAGGTGACTGATGGGACCTAGCTGGAAACCTCCCTCCTGGCAGGAGGACCAGACTTGAGCTAGTAAAGCAGAGATCTTGGGTTCTTTTCTCAAGTCTCAAATGCCCTGATTCTGCAAGGCAGCGTGAGGAGCACCCTAATGCAAACAGCATCATTTCTGCACACAGCAAAAAACCATACTCAACAGTTTTAACTCAAAAAAGATTTTTAATTTTAAAAAGGGGAGATAAAGAACCTTGACAGAACTGAAAGGACAAACACACAAAGACTACAAAGATTATGAAGAGAGATCACTGTCCTTCAAGGAACTGTCAAGAGGTAAGTCCTTACACTATCCTAGGGCACTGCCAGCTTCCCAAATCCAACTGCAGGTTTGGCACGGCAGTAAGTTCCCTGAGGCAGCAAGTACAGGTGTGCTTATGGTGCTATCCCTGACTTGAGATGCAAAATCTGCATTTTTTTTTTCCCTTCTCCAGTCCATGTCTAATGCTTTCTGTGAGGATCAGTCATGTGGTTTACCAGTGCTGTAACCCTCACTCAATTACTAAAATAAATAATAATAAAAAAAACTAACTCTTATTAGCTGCAGGTAGTCTCAGCTCAGGTAGCAGGGCTGTTTTACTGCTTCTGAAAGTTGCCATGGCAGAGTATTGTATTACAGGTTGCCTTGACAGGTATGTAGTGATAATGACATAACAATTTCCTTATCACATTGAGTATTGAAATAGTTCTATCTCATTATAACATAGTCAGTCAAAATCTGTTCTTGCTCCTCTTTCCTCTGAAGGATTTTTTCTTATTAATTTCAAGTGTCCAATTATATGTTTGCAGATGAGTGCAAAATCTCTTCTTTAGTCTATTTGCTCAAAGAGATACAGGGATCGTAAAGACCATTCAGCAGCTTATGAAAGAAGAATGCAAGCTTTCTATTACAAGTGATGTTTCTTATAAAGTCAACAGGATAATCCTTGTCAGGAACCCTACTTCAAGAAAGCATTTTGGCAAGAACATACTTAGAACTGAGTGCAGAAGCCCACACAAATTCAAGAGAGTACTCAAGTACCTCCTTAATTTATAGTCAGATTCACTTCCATGTTTTTCCTTGGTGTCTTTAAAGTTTTTCTGAAGTAGAATGGATTTCAGCATGGTGCCTTAAGTGTTTAGCCTTGTTGAAACCAAAGCTTCCCCACTGAAATACCCCATGTTAAATAGGTTTACAAGAGGAAGCTGTATCCGCAACCTTCCCTTGAATAATTCTAAATGTCCAGTCCAGGATTCCTGGGCATGCATTCATCTGTTTCCTCTTGCATACTACGCAGTGAAATACATTCACTAGTTTACTAATTCCACAATGAAACAAGCTTTCACCAATTTTGAAGCACATTTTCAAAGTTGTTAAGAGCATGTCCCCTTCCCTTGCCCCCATCCCCAAAGCACAGAAGACTATCTGTTGCTTTTCCAGTGCCTTCATACTTCATAGGGGTGGCCATGAGAAGAAGTTCCTGGAAACCTGAGGCATGAAAGGGATGTGCTGTCCCTGAGGCAATTACAGCTCTGTCTCTTCAACCAGCCTGAAGTCCCTGGGTGATGAAGAAAAGCAGAGTAGCAGAGGGTGGCTCTTCCTACATAACGGTGGCTCTTGGGACACACTTTGAAACAGACTAGTACAGAAATATACTTCCATTTTTGAGTCAAAAGATACGGCAAAGGCCACTTCTCCCAGGAAACACAAAGGGCTGCTCACAGGGTGTCAAGTGTCTCCTTGATAGCTATGATAAGAAAGCATTACAAGAAAGAACTCCCTTGTTCTTCTGGCAGATATGGGAGACAAGTGAAGAACAAGAATGATTATCAAAGACAGCTTTCCTCCCAATGCACAGAAGCTCAATTTTGTCAGTTTACTTTGATATTTGTATTCCAGCAGTTTTCCAAGGCCTCACATTTTTTATTTTTTTAAAGGTGATTTACATTTCAAAACAAGTTTTGAGATACAACCAGTAGAAAAGAAGAAAGGCTTGTTCTCTTGCTGTTAAAACTTATTCCTTACATTTGAAACATACTGTTCCCCTTGGAAAAAGGTATGAGAAACCATTAGAGCTGCTATGTCTCTTATGCAGGCTCTGATAGAGGATCCAGCCTCCTGGCCTCTTTTGGAGTTGCTCACTGAGACCAAGGAGAAAAATCTTCTCTAGGTGGGTGCACAGGGAAATTTCCACTTTCTTATCCACCAGCACAGCCATGGGACCTGCCTTTTCTGAAAAACACAAACTTACCACTTCCTGCTCAGAATTTCTCTCCCCAGAGGAGCGTGGTAGAGAGAGACATTGCTAGGTGCTTTGGTTGTAGCAAGATCCTTCAGACTCTGTAAGCAGGGTCCTTTTATAGCAAACTGTCAAAGCACTTGAAATTCCTATAAAAGAGAGTGTTTTCTGCAGTAAGGGAGCCCTTTCTCATTTCCCTTCCTAATTTCCAGCCTGGAGGTATGGAACTGTCACTGTTTATAGTGTTGCTTGAAAATAAGTCTGTATGAAATGGTACTCAGCAAAAACATACTCGTGTCAGTAAAAGAGCAAACAAGAATGGCCTAGAAAACACTACTAGTGGGGCAAAACTTAAAGATTTCAGATTGCCTAGCCTGAAAGGTTTTTTCAAACTGTGGGCTGTAGTCCTGTTGGGACGGATTATAACAGGCTTCAAAAGCTCTGTGATAAAACTTCACATTACTGCAAAGGTAATGGGATGTTGGCCTTAATATCCGCTATCAGCTCTGTTTTGTAAAAATGAACAATATTTTATTTGCTGCAATAGGAAGGACTACCTTCCATCTATCAACGACACTATTTGTTCTGTTACTTTATTTTACCTGCTAAACTTATTTTATTCAGCTGTTATTTCTTCGGTGTTAATGTGCTGAAACTATAACTGTCATTTAATTAGTACCTGTTTTCAAGAAACATCAGAGAGGACTGTGCAATAAACATGTCACTGTGCCAGACAGTTTTTAAATGTTTATGAAAAGGTTGGGTTCTTTTCCACTTTAAAAGAAGTACATTAAAACAACCATAAGGTTATTTTTCTAGCCTCTATAAAAAGTCTGGTAATAAAAAATGCAACCATGTAGCATAATAAAATGTGTTCGTGTTGAGACTAAATGACATATTTCCTCCAGCAGTTAACTTCTACAGTCTGGTTATAAATCTGTCAAAAATCAGATTTATAATGAAATGCTAACAGATTCCAAGCAATTGCTGTGTTAATGGAGTCACTGTCGTACTCATGCATTTGGGGAGACACAGACCTGCTGAAGGGATGGATTCGCAGGAATGAGAACAGGGTTTAACAGCCTGAGCAGAGTGTGTCTGTTAGCAAGAGGCAGTCTCAGAGAAAAGGAGAACCTGCAGTCCAGATGAACACCGCTCTTTCAACAGAAAGACAGGATTTTTGTCTAGCACAGGCAGGAGACATGGCAACAGTGCGTGCATAGTCACAAACTTGTGACCAAAAAAGCCCCCTTGTTTACACATGGCAGCTGCCTTTCTCATATAAACAGTTTTTCTTAAGGCAGTGCTATCCTTGGTCCTTGTTCTTCAACTCAGAACAGGCTCTTTTCTGGTATTTATTATTTCTGTCACTGTAAACAGAGCTGGGATGCTGTTGTATGCCAAGATCAAGGAGAACACCAGCTAGAAATGCAGAGTTCATGGGCCAGGTAAAGGGCAAGAATCACAGGTACACAGAGGTGGGGACACAAGAAAACATTAAGAAATTCTTAATGATGACAGCCAAGATTTTTTGTAGGGTCTTCCACAAAAGAGAATATTCCAAATAAAATCAAGACATGTGGCTTACAGAGAGCCACAGCTCCCAAGCAGGGAGTGACATCTGAAGCATCTGTTTGAAGAAGTGTTTTATGGAAAGCAGGACTGAATTGCTGCCTGGAGGTTGGAACCTGCACCTGTAGAGTGAGCAGGAGGGAAGAGGGGATAAGCTGTAAGGGGACTGGCATGCAATGAGATGAGAAACCACCAGAGGGATGGAGAAGCACTGGTGACACTGGAAAAGCCTGACGAGGTGGAGGTCCTACGTGTGTGAGGGTAAGAGCAGAAAGCTGTACTCTAGTGGTGTCATTCACAAGGAGCCCTTTAAACACAGAGAGCCAACCTGGGCATCCACAGAGCCTGCATGTTTCTAACCTTTTCATTTCAAAGCACTGCATGTGGTGAAAGGATCACCCTTATCCTGTAGACTTGGCCTAATCTTTTGGATTTATTGGAGAAAACTGTTGGTGCATGTGGTACCCTACCAATGATCTTCTGAGCACTCAGTTTGCTCCAAATACTTTACAAAGTCCACAAGACAACTTGTTGTAGGGTTAGGAACAGAAATTCTTGAAGGTCTCCAGCACAGGACCACAATTTGGCACAAAGCGGTTAAAGGGGAAACTACCAAGTGCCCAATGCCAACATTTTAGGCAAACACTTGACAGTAGAAGTGGTGGAGCTCTCCCACAGGTATGGAAGATGTAGGCTTAGCATTTACTTATTTAAAAAATACTGTCTTGTAGTATGAGCTAAAATAAGAATATTGATAGTCTGAGACATTTGAAAACCCTGAGTCAAGCCTTCAAAATCCTGAGATTAGTTTAGAACAACAGCAGGATATAAAAAAATAATTCACTCAAGTGTATTTGTTTTGCTGTTTTTCAGCCTTTGAGCCTATCTTGCATTGCAACTCAAAAAGTCAGGCTTTCCCTTCTTCCTTTCAAGTGAAAGCTAAAATGTAGCTAGAAGAAAGAAACCAAACGCTGGAGGGATTCTGCCTACTTTGTGTGCTGGTAGCACTGCAACAGCGTTCTACCATAGCCTGAGAAACAATGCAATTCACTGCAAAACTGCCTCTAAATACTGCTTTCAAAGGATCC
>NW_010142666.1:0-8119 GCF_000699245.1 Pterocles gutturalis | reverse complement strand
AAGGAGCAAATTAGCAGTCTGGGAGGTGATGAGGGTTTTAGCAATGACCTTTTTTTTTGACTCTTAGGAATATCAAGACAAGGCTGAGCCTTTTCACTGGACAAAGGTAGACCTGGCTAATTTTCTCCAGGGCTGAGGAGCATGTGGGGCAAAGGACTCAGATGCCAGCCTGGCGCGTGTGGCTGCCTCATGGCTGTGCCTGGGCAGTGTCGCATCTCTGTGCTGCCAGAGCCAATGCTGACAGCATGAAGCTGCACCCAAAAGCTGCAGAGGGTCCTCGGGGGGGGGGGGGGGGGTGGGGGGGCGGTGTGGTGGTGCTTTTGCACTTTCCCCTGTCAGCCCTCCCCTGCAGCCTCCCTTACCAGTTTGCACCTCCAGAAACTCAGTAATGTTCCTGGCTCAAAGACCCCAGTAAATATAAACTATAAACAGCAATTCTAGCCTAAACTCATCCTGCCTTTCACAGGATGCATTTCCTCATTGGAAAATACTTCAAGGTCACCGAAGACATGGCAACATTTGAGTATCTCAGGGCAAAACAGAATGATTTTTTCTTTCTTTTTTTCTTTCTTCACTGTATTCTCTTACAGTCAAGCAAAGCTGACTTCCTGTCTTTTTCAACTTTCTTGTTGAACCAGGGACCTATGTCAGCTGTCTGCCTTATTTAACCTTGGTCAGCAGGACATAAAACCTAACTGACAGATAGTGCTGTGGCAGACGCTGTTGTCTTCCCCCATTTACACAACATGGCTTGCTTCATTCCACCAAAGCCGTAAGTTTTGTTATCAGCAGTGGCAATACCATGGAAGCAGTGGAAGTCTTGTGTTGGTAGCACACCACTGGTGAGCTCTTGCAGTTCCTGTGCAATCTTTTACTCTCCCAGTACTGTAGAGATGACCCCCGGGTGCCATTAATTTCTATGGCCTTTATGAAACACACAGAGTGGGATGAAATTGCATTTTACTGTGCAAGGAGTCTGCTTTGAGACAAAAGGCCAAACAAGCCAGAAGGATTTATCTGCCAGTCACTTATGACTTGGCTGAAATGAGAAACTGATCTCACTGACAGAGAGAGAGAGAGAGTGGGTCCTTCCCCTCTGACATTTTTGCTCAATTTATCTGCTTTTATTTTCATATACCAATGAAGAGTGGCCATTTCTTTAATGCTTCTAAGGCTAAGAGCAGCTATTACAATCAAATAGTTTGAGACACTACCCACATGAAAATAAGTGAATTTGGGCATCTAGATAAAAATTTTCCTTTTTAGCTAGGGACAAAAACAAAGACTATGTAATCAGTCTAGCTTAAAAAATTCACATGTGGGGAAAGATAAAAGTCTAAATCAGTGTCTGATAGCTCCAATTAAAGAGTTGACTAATGGAAAAATTACTTAATAAATAATAAAATCAAACCAAGTATAATATGAAAGGCATTTGATTAACTTCTAGCAGTATGTCTTTTTTTCTTGTTTTGGCCAGTTTTCTGTGATCTTTCAGAAATTTACTGTGGAAAAGGATTTTCCCTTCATTATTCATGCTGATCAGAAGAAACTTGGATATCAAAGAGACATCCATTAACAGGTGATGCTAGGAAAAATAAAATGAAAAAATCTTTCATGCATTTTCCAAAGATAGAAACAAGTTCAGGAAGTCTGATGAACATTTTTTACTTCCTAAGTTTTATTTCCTAACCAGTAATCCAAACTAGAGGAAACTCGTTCAAACTGACTTCAAGAAGTCAGTAGATAGCACTTGTGAAGAATGAGACAGCAGCTAAAAGGAATGTTTAATATTTTTAGAAGGATTTGAAAGTAAACAAATTGGAAAAAAATGTGGATCAATATTTAGAATATATTTCTCTACTTCCTTGGAAAAGAATGGGAAGCCTGACAGTCATAGTTTTTCCTGCAAGGAAACAAACACTGTCTTAATTTCATTTATAATTTTGCTCTAAATTATGATGAAATGCACTACATGAAAATCAGTAAAAAAGAAAATACAAATCTTTGAACTGAATAATTATCAAAAACTTTTATGTATATTGTCAACAAATACAGCTCTTGTCCAGTGCATATCCCGTGCATGTCTATCCAACTGGTGCAGTATATGCTGTTTGTGTCATGGACACCCACTAGGAGAGCAGAAAATTACCTGTCTCAAAAGTAGTGATACTGATTTTTCAAGAAATTCTGCCCAAAATCCTTTATTTTTTTACTTTAGTACTCAGTAGTTGGGATAGCCACAAAGCAGTTCCTCTGAAGTAAAAGATACAAGCGTTTTGCTATAGCATACTGCTGGTTTTGGTTGGAGCAGCTCGAGACCTCTTGAGCTACCATGCTTTTCACACAGGCTGGGCTCATCCAGCCTTGACGCTGCCTTCAGTTAGGGACCCCAAAAATGGAAGTACCCAAAAAATCATCAGTCTTTTTCTAAAATCTGAGTTTAAATGCAACAGTACAAACTCCTTGTGGAATGATTCTGGGTCTGTCTTCTGGTAACTGAGATCAGTGTTTGGCCCAAAGTCAGCAGCAGACACATTTTACAAATGAGTGAGAACAGGATGCCATTCATTACCTCCCATCTTTCACACATATTCTGTGTGATCTGGTGGAGTGTGTCCCATTGGAGAAATAAATGGAAGAGGTTATCGCTTCAAGATAAAATGAGAAAAAGCAAGTTTCAGGGATTTCATCTTTGACCTTATTATAGCCTGAATTTTGCCAACTAGACTGTTTCCAGAGGCTGAAAAAGAATTATGGCTGCCTAAAGTGATACTTCTCCTGACTCTGTGCAGAACTGAAGTCCAAGCCTGGCTCTCTCTGTTGTAGCAGTAGACCTACAGAGCACAAGTTTACCCCTTTCTGTTTTCAGATCCTTTCACTTTCCCCCCAACAGCTTATTTTAGGTTGTGTCAGACCAGCAGTCCAGTCTGTCTGTCTGAGTCTTTGTTTCTTGTCACATTTCTTCCCTCTAGGTGTACCCACAGCCCTCCTGCTTCACCAGTTGAAGACATTTCTGTTTCTCCTCCCTACCACACTTACATGCCCTTACAGCACTGTCCCTGCAAGATGTAAGGACAGCAGGGATATTTTGGGGCTACAGAAGCACCAGGCCTTGCCAAATATTGCCCTCCTCTCCTGCAGGCTAGTGAGGCAGCAGCAGCAGGTCATGGGCTGAGCTGGCAAAGATGCAACTTTTCTGTGACCAGCTTTCCTTAACTCCAGGTAGGAGTTTGGCTGGAAGGAAGTAGAAGTGTGTAATCTGGTCGAGTAAGAGACATAGGGAGAATTCTTGCAGGGGAGCAGGCTCGACACAGTAACCAGACCCATCAGTAATTGCATCGCCTGCATATTCTGGTGCGCCTGGCTCCTCTCCTAGACTGACTGCTCTCTGGAGACAGGTCTCGTTGTATCTTGATACAGAACATGCCCTTGATGTTAAATAAAGGGTCACAAAGAAAAGCCTCAGCTACTTAGTCTGACAAAAAAAAGGCCTTTTAAAGCATTTTTGAAGTGGTCCATTTTGCTAGGACTTCAGCAGCCTTTTTATTATATAGACCATATTGCTTTGGATTTGAAATTGGAGATTCAGCTCTTCTGTGGGTTTCTTTTCCCTAGCCCTTACCTAGGCCTTTCTGGATTTTTAGTACAGACTGAATTAGGAGCAAGTGACAGGCACATTATGAGAGGAAATTACCAAGCGAGAAAAGTGAGGCAATTATCTGAGCTAATTCCAGACAATGATGTAAGGAAGCTGAAGAAAGAACCCCTCTTTCTTTGTCTGTTAAATAATGTTAATTAACCTTTGGGCTTCAACTTTATGCAAAACCTATCCCAGACAGCCTTCTTGAATTGCTACCTTTATGCAACATGCACATACACCATTCCCAAAGTGTACAAGGCACGTCCACTGGGAGACAGTGGGCCTGGATCTCAATCTCACAGGCTCTCCAATGCCTTGAGAAGCCCTGCCTAGAGTCCTGTCTTGGTGAGCAGCTCTGGAGGAGCTCAAGTCACCTGGTTCTGCTGTATTCAGTGCCAAGCTATGGTCAGCAGAGCTGCGGGAGCATCCTCTGACTGTGCAGTAATGTCAGCTCTGCTCACCGAGGACAGAAACTTTCCAGATCCCTTCCTGTTCCCTGCTCATCTCAATGCCACATTTTGTGCTCTGCTACAGCAATGCTCCAGCCACCCGTGGAGCTGATTTAACTGCCTGATCAAATGATGTGTTGGTTCAGCCTGTGCTTTCACATATTGCAGCCTAGTAATACTGCTTCAATAGAAATAATCCTCCTTTTTGATACATATAGTTTTTTGAGGAGATCATATATTTTCTTTTGCAAAATTCTTTCCAACACACAGTAGAAGTAATACTTTAGAGCAAATTAGCATGGATGCAGATGATGATTGTCAGCCATGACAATTTTAGATCATTTTATAGTGACCTCAGAGAACAGATTTCAAAGACTGAAAATCAAAAGAATCAAGTGAAATGTTGGAGTTGGTGGCATGCTTCCTGGCAATACTCTGTTGCAGGAGGAATAGAGTCCAAGGTAAATTCAATACTTCAAGAGATTATTTGCTCTCAGAATTACATAAAAGATACTTATTCATGTAACAAAGAAAGAATAAGTAGAAGATATCTGGCCATTTACAGCATGTCCATGTTTCTGTTTTTTTCACTTTCTAAGGACCATGTTCAGCAATTAATCTTACAAACAATATGTAAAACAGACTGCAGTGTTCTAAGTACTTCTGTTCTGAAGGGTCAGCAAACCGTGAAACGGAAAAGACATGTATGGGAAAGACAAAAGGGCATATGGATCCCAGGACTTAGAGATCTTTAGATCCTTTGCATATGACTGTTACTTTTGTCCCTTGGAGCACTTAAACTAAAATGCTTGGTCTCCTGCCTACTAAATACAATGCCTGCAAATCTTTTATTAAAATGAAAGATTGTACTTCCAGGTGGACATTTAACCCTGTGGAATCACACATCACATGCAATTCCCAATTCCCTGCTCATGAGTCTGGATGAATCCCATCATTCCTTAGAACCAGTACATTACCACAAAAAAAAAAAAAAAGAGTTTGGAAAGATTTCATAGCTGATGTGAATCTTCCAAAATTCAGCATTGCCCTTGACTCTGGCTATACTTAAATACTTCTTTAATTAAATGTCTCACAGAGTACATTCTTCATAGGTGCTGAGTATGAGCAGCTCTCACTGAAACCAAAAGGACTGGCAGCTGCTTATTACTTCTGTTTAATTAATCTGCTATATTTTTTTTTCAAACATTCATGCACAAGAGAGATCTCTTGCAGTAGTAGGAGTAGGTGGCAGTTTTCAGTGAAAGATCAGTGATTTACGAGATGGAGAAATCTGATGGCACATTGCCAAAGGCTTGCAGGCACTTGATGTCAAGCACTGGTTTTGGATATCTGAGCTGATCAATGAATTTGGACAACTGAGCATTTGGATTAGCTGAGACTGCCCTGATCAGCCCTTTAAGAAAATAAGACTGCCTTAAAAGATGTAGTGAGAAGCATCTTAAAAGCTCTTCTTTTTTCTTTCTCTTATTCTTCTGATTTCCATGCAGCTTCAGCTCACTGAGATGACACTAAAGGTGCATGGAGGTAAAGAGACAAGGGACACTTTATAGCTACAGCACATTCAGACTCTCTGAAACATTGGAAAAAGAAGCCTTTTCTAAGGTTCCCATGAACGGTCCAGAGGCTTATGCTGTGATTGCTATCAGGGTTTCTTCTTCCAACATGTTAACAGGCCGATGAAAATCCCTTCTTGTAACTGCATGCACCTATTTCAGATTAGATAAAATCTGGGCTTGACCTCCTCTATTGCAGAAAATGCTGGACTGCATGGTGTCTTTGCAGGTACTGGAGTCTGAAGAGAAGGAGGAAATTTTCCTTCCATATGCAACAGATATGATACTGCTAAAGCCAGATAAAAAAGTGGCTGGGAAGAGACAACCTCATTTCTCTTGGGAAGCAGCAGAAGCAGATGAAACTGCATGTTTCTTCCATCTGCCTTCTTATTTGTAAATGCCTCTGTGTAGGCACCCTTAAAGTGCACCTTAAAGCTGAACAAATATAGGCAATGCTGTGGTGGAAGAGAAATTCAAATAGAGCAAAACCCTATTCCTTCACACACAGAGGACATCTACTGCTGGTCCCAGGCCCTATTGTGAGGGAATCAGACTTATGACATAGCTATGAAGCCTTCCTTCTCATCATCTTCCTTGTCCTCGTCCTCCTTGTCCTCTTCCTCCTTGTACTTGCCCACCTCCTCCTCCTCTTCCTCCTCCTCTCCAGCTTTGCCAGACCTCCCAACCTGACTGACAAAGACCTCAGGAGATGACTTATGTAGAAGATACTCTCCCTGGACATGGGCACCTTTGCATGAATTGCTAGAAGGAAAGGACAGCTGGTTCCTGCAAGCACCATGGTAGACCTTTGTGCAAGGATGCTGCCACAGAAACACCTATGCACCTGC
This sequence comes from Pterocles gutturalis, assembly GCF_000699245.1. Taxonomy (NCBI): domain Eukaryota; kingdom Metazoa; phylum Chordata; class Aves; order Pterocliformes; family Pteroclidae; genus Pterocles; species Pterocles gutturalis. Next base: position 1,608 of record NW_010142666.1, on the reverse strand, counting down.
ACCTGACATTGCTTCTTTGAAGATGGGTCAACAGGCAGAGCAGGAACAAATGGCTCAGGCAGACAGGGCCATATACAAGGAAGGACTAGTGGCACTCTGGTGTGCTCGCCACACCCTCCCTAAATCACATTCCAGGTATGTCTCCAGCAGCTACAAGGAGTGCTGAAACCAACGTGTTCATTAGAGTGCTGGGAGTTGACGTTGAATAAACGCAGAGTCTTCTGCCACTTCACCTCCAAAGCAGGAAAGGAGTTTTTCAGGCCTCCTATAAAGGGCTTCTAAGAGAACAAACTATAGTATTTCAGGGGCTTCAGTCTGCTCCAAAAAGGATGTGCAAAACATCTGCAACACAGGGATCTAGTTAACATCAGTGGGGCGGGAGGCCCAGTGCCCAGCGCTCCAGGCTTCTTTGAGCACCACAGCCCTACATGCAGAAATACAGGCAAAAATGACCACAATCCAAACCCTTGTTGTCTCACATGTCTCTTGTTCCTAAGATAACAAGAAACCTGATTCAGCTGCAGGCAACCATCAGCTCATGGACAGCTTGACATCACTCTCATGTTTCCAACCAAGAGGAAGACCTCAGCATGGGCAGCATCACATCAGCTAACAGGGAACACAGTCACAGCCACAGCATGATTGGGGGAAACAGCTGGTGTCTGGTATCAATCCCGAAACACTGAAGCAAAGTAGTGTCTATGGGAGGTCTTGTGCACTGATTGTTTTCTTTTTACAAGGCTCTGAACAACAAAAACTTGGGGAAGTTGAAAATTCAGGGTGAGGGTCAAGGTGGATGAAGAAAGCACAGGCTTTCTTGCCTTTGGGTGTGAACTGCACTGCTGATACGGTGTGTCACCCACTGGCACCAGGGTAGTTTAAATGTCTTCCCGGTTCCTCTGCGTCTGGAGCACAAACTATATATCTCCTTCAGCGTATGGAAGTGTCTGCAATCACTGGCTTTTTTTACAAGAGTACAGATACATTATTAAAGGAAAAAAATCCCTGAAAGGGCCAATGAATTTCTAAGCTATGGGGAAGGCAGACCATAAATCACAAATGTACACTGGGATTGCTCTGGGAGTGTGTGTCTTATCCCCCAACAAGAACGAAAATGTTACTGATTTCATTGTGAGATCTAATCTATTTTTGTTAGTTTTGGGAAAAGTAGAAAATCCAATTGATTTTGCATTGCAGCTATGGTTTGTAAGTGAAAAGATGTGCCACCTCCTGCATGACACATTACCTATGCTTCTGTCTCAATGTATTTCACTGTCCTTAGCCTGTTTACTTCAGAAAACTGGAGCTGATTAGCTAGAAGAATTTCTGTGTCATGTTTAATTTGCCCTTCATAGTCTCTCTGCTTTATTTTTTGAGATCATACATTCTCTGTTTTAGCAAAGCATACGTGAAGTTTTCTCCTCTGATCTGACAGATCATTTAAAAACCACAAGCAAGAAGAGTATATTAAAAGAAAAGAAATCGCTTGTTACAGCATACGAAGTGGGCTGTTTGATGTAGTCCAGTAGAATAAAAAGGAATGATGTAAAAAACGAATACTATTTTATTCAAACCTAGATCACAGAATCATACAGAATCACAGAATGT
>NW_010142665.1:361-650 GCF_000699245.1 Pterocles gutturalis | reverse complement strand
CCCAGCCCCAGTGTCGCTCCCGGCTGCGGGGACCGCCTAAGATGCTCCGCGGCACAAGGGGACTCTCTCAGCAGACAGTGTACAGCTTACAGACAAGACAACAACAACAACAAAAGGCACATATGGTTAAAATAAGGAGGGAGAGAGCTTTCTGCCTTAGGGGATTGGCAATAACCAGCTAGAAAGGCAGGGCATTGAATCTAAACTTCTGGTGGGCTTCTGCGGGATTGACAACTTAAATCACACGACAAGCATCAATTTGACAATATTTGTAAACTTCTTTTTTCCA
>NW_010142665.1:0-288 GCF_000699245.1 Pterocles gutturalis | reverse complement strand
TCCTCCTTTCCCCTCTTCCGAGTTGATGAATAGCGATCAGGTTTCTTTTAATGGCTGCCCCCTATTCTCACAGCCTCCCACAACTAACCCAAGAGCCTGTTTCCTCGACCTCAGATAATTCCGCTGATTATTCCAAGATGATGAGGAAAGCACCAAGATTGTGCACTGGTCCTACCGATCCAAGGCGGTTTTTTTTGTGACCGTCTCCATCCCTGGCTCACGGGGATTTGACCGGGCCGTATTTTTAGGACCAGGCAGCCCTCCCTTCCCTTCTGCCCTTCCTCCTCG
>NW_010142664.1:0-4707 GCF_000699245.1 Pterocles gutturalis | reverse complement strand
CCCTGCCCATGGCAGCGGGGTTGGAACTTCATGAACTTTAAGGTGCTTTCCAACCCAGACCATTCTATGATTCTATGATTCTATGAAAATATAGTTATGCTGTGTTTCCATAATGTATATTTAACTGCTGTGGACATTATTTTGCCCAAATTATATGAAGAGCTCAGCCTCTGTCTCTTTAAGCAAATTTTATGCTGCAGGGCAAGAGTAGCCAGCTATGTCTTTCTGCCTGATACTACAACTATGAAAGCAGATGCAACCTTTGACATAAAAGCAGCGGGGGTACAGTGAAAAGAAGTAAAGAAAGATTATTACTATGACACATAGAATTAATGAGACCTTTTCTGGAAACCTTTGCTGAGCCTTATACTTTGTAAAAAGAGTCAGAAAAAATTGAAATAATTAAAAAAACCACAAAGCCAGAAGATGGAACAGAGGTTTCAAAAGCTGCATTTAAGTATAAGAAAGTAAAGACACTTCATTTATTTAATTTCTCAAAACACAGATTACACCATCACTTGGTCACAGCCTACACATAGTACACAGGAAAAGATTTCAAAGAGCAGAGGAATCCTGTTAGTAGATAAAGGTACACCAAATCTATTATCTGAGAGCTGAACCTAGACAAATGGGGGTAAGAAATAAGGTGCCAATCTTCAAATGACAGTAAGTACCCAGTGAAACAATTTAATGACTGACACAATGGATTTTCCATCATCTGAATTTAGTACATCACTACTGTATGACAATAGTGTTACCAGATATATCCAGCAAAGGTGATTGCTGAAAGAAGGACGTGAGCTGGCAGACCTAATTGATGCCTGCTTTAAACACTTGATTGATACATCTGATTCTGAATCTGAGAGGCTGTTTTTTTGAGTGGTGGTAATTATCTTACCATTAATAGTGCCATTAGTAAGCCTCTAATGATTGGTTTATGCTCAAGATGTTTAGCATGAGTAGTAGCTGTTCTGCAAATAAATAAATCTCCTTCTATATTAATGTGTATAATAATGAAAACCTTTCATTTTTGCAATTCTTTTTTTTTTTGGGGGGGGGTTCCTCTCCTCTTGGTATTACGACTAAGAAAAAGAGACAGAGTTAATCCTTAAGTCTATAGTTCTTTTTTTTTTTGGGGGGGGGTTCCTCTCCTCTTGGTATTACGACTAAGAAAAAGAGACAGTTAATCCTTGAGTCTATAGTGTCCCAAAATACCAACCACTAAGCCCAAATACTAATAAGACAAATGCAATATGACCTTGTATTGCCTAAATAATACATTCAAGTTAATAAAGAGTGAAACAGTAATGCATCAATGTCAACTGGCTGTGAATTGTCAAATACAGAGACGTGTGGCAAAAAGCAGGCAAGTGCATACAAGTGGAGTGTATTGTTCAGTTCACTAGAATCATAGAATGGACTGGGTTGAAGAGGACCTTAAAGATAAAGCCTCATGGCCAGTCTTGTTTCAGTCACAGCTTTCGGAAGACAATACCTTCTTGGTAATCTGCCCAGATTATCATCTTTGAAAAGTTATGGAGATGAGGGGTAGTCCCAGACAAATGGAGGAAGGTGAATGTTGCACCCACTTTCAAAGAATGACAAGAGGAAGATCCAGGGAATTACATGTTGAACAGTCTCACTTCAGTCCCTGGGAAAATCATGGAGCAGGTCCTCTTGGAGCACATTTCTGCACACATGAAGGAGAATAGTGTGTTTGGGAACACTCAGCATGGATTTACAAGGGGTAAATCCATGCTGACCAGTCTAATTGCTTTCTAAGACAAAATGACTAGATGTCTAGATGAGGGAAGAGCAGTGCATGTCATTAATCTCAATTTCAGTAAGGCTTTAAACATATTTCCTGCAATATTCTTACATCCAAGTTGGGGTGTCATGGTTTCGATGCGTGGATCAAACCAAGGCATAAAGCTCTGGTTGTATGATCATGCTCAGAGGGTAGTGGCTAATGGGTGGTCCTCTACCTCAGTGAGACTGCTTAACAGATAGAATACCACAGGAGTCAGTTCTGTGACCTGTTTAACATCTTCATCAGTGACCTGGAGTAGGTTACAGAGTTTACTTCTGTCAAATTATACTGGAAATAATGTCATTTTATTAGAAAGTATCACTCATGATTAACCAGATAGGAATTGCTTATAACAGATATTTGGGACTGTTGTGTTATTAGTAAAATCTTGGGAAATGAAACATCCTGTATGGCTACCATGGTGAAACGTTAGTTTTGTCTGAATCACAGGCAATGAATAAAGCAGTGTGAGATCTGTCACTATATTAAACACATTTGGTAGCTGATCCTTTCCCAGTCAACAGAGTCACTACAAAAAAAACATTTCCTTTCCCTCTCTCCTTCAGCAGTAGTATCACTACAGTGCCACTATCTCCTCACGTTGTGTTTTCAAGCTCAAGAAGAAGTAGGCTCATGAGCATTTCTACACAGGTATTGTCAAGCAGAATTAACCTCATTAAATGGCAGATGCCTATAAAGGTGATGTTTGCTTTTGAACTACTTGTCCCAGCCGCTTTCAGGTCTGACTTTCAACATCTGACTCAGGATGGGATTAATTGTACCCTAAATGTGCCTACCTCACTCTAGGTGAGTTGTTCAGCTGTAAATACTTGCCTTGTACATAATTTCATAGAGTCAGAGGAATCTGGCTTGAGCTGTTTTCCCTTACCAGCCAGACGATTTTGTGAAGGCTGCATGGTGAGATGGAGGTGGGAGAAGGTCAAATGCTTTTAACACTCTACATATAGGTGGACCTGTATGTAGCCAAAGGCAAAACTGTTCTCCTAAATTTTGGGTGGCTGAGAGTTACCCTAGTCTCACACATGATGCCCAGTCTCAGGTTGACTGTCTCCAGCACTGGCTCCCTAGAAGCAGGTAAGTAACTGGGTAGTTCCAAAAGACAGACACTGGCCCCAGCATGTGTTCTGGCTGCATGCCAAACTTACTCATTTTAATTAGCACAGGAAAATACAGTATTAAACCAATTCTGGCCCAAAAGGTGAACAAATAAAGTTCCAAAGCATACAAGGCAGCTTTAAAGACTTGATCAGAGCAGTGCCAAGGAAGCCTGATTGGAGCCCAGACAGTGGGGTGCAGAACCTCCCTCCCCTCCCCCCCGCCCCGCAAGCACTAGGTGATACAACTGAAGTTGAAAAGCAGGGCTGTTCACTTTGGCACAGCACTAAGCAAATGCAGCCACAAAGCTTCTGGATCCAGATCAGTATCTCCAGATGCCACAGAGCTGTGCTGTGGGAGCTGAGGGGTTCAGGCAATGCTGCATTGTGCAGCATAGGAAAGGCTCTGCTTCCCCTCTCCTCTCTGCTAAAACAAGTGTCTGTGGGAGGATGCTTGTCCCAACACCTCTTGTGAAAGCATTTAAAAGGAAAGAAAAGGTTTTCAGGGTTAAAGTATGTTTTTACAAATCTGCACCTCTGCACCAAAGGCACCAGTGACTGTTTGCCAGAGAAAAATTTCAACAAAAGTGGATGTAGCATCATGAGCCCCTGTAACTGGCCCTGGCATTGGGGTGTAAATTCCCAATTCATACTAAACTACACATACTTCCCACTCCACTTTTATGCAGATCCACCCCAGGAGCCCAGGCTGTGCACAGACCTCTGGCGTTAGCGTACCCAGGTCCTCCATTCCAGCTGTCCAGATCAGGATGTGGCAGAAAAGTGCTCTGACTCCTTCTTACCCACACACCCCATTTTCCTTCCCCTGGAACAAAGCACTGAGGGGAGATATGGTTTCTGCTCAAGTCTTGGCACGGAGGCTGGGTGCGGCGGGAGGTGAATACGTGCAGCTGCACCTGGGAGCTGGCGAATGTCCCAAGGTCTCGCAGTGCAGCACACGCAGGGCAACTTTGTACAGTTGACTCAGCATGTAGTTCACACAAAGTTAAAAGGCAAATGCCAATTCTTACTCATTCTAGCAAGGATAAAGACAAACACAGAGCAGTGATATTTTTGAAACAAGACTGTAAAAAGAAAATTGTTTAATGCATTAACCCACTACTGGAAATCCTTGGCTTGCTGGCTCTTGAAGTTTCTTTTCAAGCTCTCCCTCAGTCACACAAATGCAGGAATGATTCCTACCTGTTACAGTTCTTTCAACACGTAATTCCTGGAACTGAGCAGTGGGATGTAACTCAGCACATATGTGGCTGTGGTCCCAGTCTGCAAAACATAATCCTCTTATCTAGGGGCTGCCTTACTAAATATCCCAACTCTCACAGTCTCATTGGAGCTCGGGGTAGCAGCAGATTGTGGTATGGAAACAAATCCTTGCTGCTTTTCTCTGCCTTACCAGTCAGCTTTACCAAGACCCACTGTAACATCCTGAGGGACTTCTGAGTGGGCACACAGAGATCCATGTGGGAGTGCTTTTCAAATGTGCTATGGATGAGTTAACTCCCCTCTTCCAGAGACTCCTTTTATTTAATTAAAGAAGATACGACAGCATTGATAGGGTTGCCTAACTTGCTCAGCTGTTGGTTAGCTCTGCTGCTAAATTAGAATCTTATATTTTCTCAAACATGGAAGTTCTGAATCAAGTCACAGGCTCAGCCGTTAGTAAGGAACACAATATCTAGGAAGCAGGTATCTTGAAAATACTCCTTTCATCCATGTCTTCATAATATAATTATGCTGCCGTTCAGCGAGACCTAGACAGGC
>NW_010142663.1:0-40550 GCF_000699245.1 Pterocles gutturalis | reverse complement strand
TAATAATAATAATAAACACTAGTAGTAATAATACCGCATGCAGACATGCAGTACATCCAGAGGAATGCTTGTGCTCATCCAGATGTTGGAGGAAAGAGGCACCACAGGGGTAAGAAGGGTCCTCAGCTGGTATTTTTTAGTTACACTATAAATAAAAATAACCATAAACACAGCCATATGAAACAGTTTATTTGTAAGAATATTTGGGTTTATCTTATAATTGTGCCATGGTTGTTCTATGCCCCATTTCTAGATTTCTTTCCTTTGCTATCTTCATACAACACACTTCAAGACAAAATACAAATTCTTTGTGCAGAATATTTGTAATAACTTTTTATTTGGAGTTTTAATATAACAGCCATTTTACAAATACAGGTCTATTGGAAGAGATGTCACATCCTACCAGAAAACGTGCATGGATGCTACAGTAGAATTTCCCATTTAAAATATATTGAGATAACACTGAGGACCAAGGTGGGCTGAGCTTCCACCAGCACGAGTTTGCTGCGCCCCATTGCTCAGAGTCACCAGACCAAACACCAGCCTGGGTCAGAGAGTTGATTTATGGTACAGAATCACCTAAAAAAAGCAACTGATTTCCAAGAAAATTCATCTCTCTCTTTTGAGTTAGAATATAAATCCAACAGCTCTTTACAAGGCCTGCCAGACACGATACACAGTGGCACTGCAAAAGAAAAAAAAAAAAAGGTCCGAAGGCTCAAAAAGGCATTAGAGGCACAACAGTGGGTTTCTGGGCATCCCACCACCCTGCCAATAGCCATGGGAAGGTCAACCCCATCTCAGCACCACTGAGATATCAACAAAACGGTCATCTCTGGGGAAAACCATCTCATTCAAATTTTTCCCACCCAGTGCTTCCTACTACACTGTCCCATACCCTTTTCCAGCGGCATTTCTCTGCTGTTTGGGGTAGAGAAGTGCATGTGAAAGTAGTTGTGACTACTCAGGAAAGGATAACTAGAATGGCAGCCTTAGGACGTTCTGTAGAAACTGAACTAAACATATATTTAAAAAATAATAATAAAACAAACAAACAAAAAAACCCCCCAAAAAAAACAAACAAAAAAACCTCTAAGCCCTTGTAAAGGATGTGAAGGACAGGGTAGTCCACCACCTGCCAGTGACCTGCTCCAGACTTCCATCATCCTTTCCACAAGAAAGCCACGCCTCAATTCCACGCTGAGGTGGCCTAACTTCAACTTCCAAACGTTCCTGTCTGCAAAGTCAAAAAACGAACTAAACCTCCAAAGAACAGCCAGCATCCTTCCATTCCAAAGCAGCTCTGAAGGCACTCAGGCCACCTCTGAACCCTCAACGGCATGAAGACTGACCTCCCAAAACCTTGCATCGCAAGGCTCGTGTTCAAACAAAACCGTTTGGGTTTGTAGTTGTTCTGTGAACTCTTGTCAGCAAGCTCTTGTTCCTCCTTGAAGTGTAGGCACTGGAAATAAAAGAGCAGCCCTGGAGCCCTCTTTCCACAGCTCAGCATCTCTGGGTGATGGTTCCCTTTTGTAATTCAGGGACTGCACTGAGCTTCTGGCGAGGGCTCATGTGAAGCGGCATCTGGGCAGGTCCCAGGAGACCTGAAGGTCCCTCTGTCACTGCGCCAGGGCAATGCCCCCGACTGCCTTCTCTGCTTGCAGACATATTTCCTCCTTCCTGGCTTTACTGAAAAATGTTTGAAACATCATGTCCAAGTTATCTTAAAAAATAAACATAGCTGCTCATAGAGTTCTTCACCTGCTCCCCTTAACGCTCTGGACTAGAATTCACCTAGACTAACAAAAAAACTGCAAAATAATATAAAATAAAGTGAGGAGCACATTTGTTAGTTTCCTGCAAACATATACAGCCAAAATATTTTAAAAGTAACGTGATCATCTGGAAATTTTTAAGTCATGTTAAATGGAATGGAATAGGATAGAGAAGGGAAGGGAAGGGAAGGGAAGGGAAGGGAAGGGAAGGGAAGGGAAGGGAAGGAGGAAGGAGTTAGGAAAAAGGTGAAATGTATAATGCTTGGCAAAACATGAAAATTCAGCTCAAGATAATATTTCCGATAAATTCCATTTTCTTAAAAATGGACAGAAGTTGTTTTTTCAATCTTCAAAGAAAGATTGTCCCAATTTAACTGTACCTTATACAAAAATTTAAATTTTCCATTTCAGGACAAAAACTAAGGCTTCTATATCTATTTTTGTTATCAAAATTACTTAGCTGTGATTTTTTCGGAAATGCCAAGAACTCCACTTGCAGCTGGTATCAGCTGACAGTTCACGTTATTTTTAAATGTACCCAGCTACTAGTCACAATTTTCTGCTAAAATTTTTTCTACTCAGAACTGTATTTTACTAAAGACTAAGACTGATTGGACACTACTGATTTCCTATATTTTTTTTCTCATTCAAAAAAAAATCCTTTAAAACAAAGAATTTTAAAATTTCATTTTTATCTACTTTTGCGGTTTTTTAATTTTTCAGTTTAGGTAAACAGCATTTTAATTACAACTGAAATTTTCTACTCACAGTGATTGAAATCAAACAACTTTCACTGAGATTTTTCTAACCTTTTCAGATTCTTTGGCAATATTTTCGGGATACAACTGCATTTGTCCAACTTTCACCAGTAAAATCAGAACCGTTCAACTCCAGGTCCTCACTTTTGAAGGCTCCATGCTTTACGCAGACTCTGCATGTTTTATTGCAGATGGCTGCAAAAGGACTAACTAATTTTTAATGAGAGTTACAAAAATATTTTGTCAAAAAGTTTCTTTAAAATAATTATAAACTCATACTATGTCCATCACTTTTGCATTTGGCCTCTTTTTTGAAACCTTTTATTAATCTTCCTCTATCTTTTCTTTTTCTGTATTCTTACTTCCCCACCTCTTGCCAACACTCTGTTATTCATTACTCAAAATCTTTGCATATTTTTGACTATTATTTCAATTTTGTTGTATATTTCCATTTTCTAGTGTCTTTAAGCTTTTTAGCCACACCTTCCCATTCACTTCCCAAACTTTTTTTTTTTCTTTCCTATTTTTTCCTCTTGACATATATGGTGATGCTGAGGTTAAGTTGAATTTGTCTCTTACCTTCTTCCTGGGGAAGTGAAGGTAGCATGCATGTCAGGAGGAAAGGCATTAGTCACAATTCAGGCAACATCGGAAGTTTCAGTTGTTTGGCACTGCTTACAGATTTTTTTTCTGGAGTGGTTAGCGTAGGCACTATAAGAATATGTGAAAAAAAATCACATATAACCTCTGTCACTTCATTAAACCTCTCTACTGGCTTTTGAAGAGATGATTCCTCTAATCTTCCCTTTTCCAAATTCCTCCAAGCAGCTGAAGGATCAAGTCCATTCCCCTATAAGCCTAAATTCACCTCCTCTTTTTTTTTTTTTTTTTTCCTTCAAACCGTATTGGTTTAAACAACAAACTTATTTCCCACACATATACTCAGAGTGGTCTGAAACTGTTTTATCTGTATTTTCTTTGTCATCTAAAATGTAGAAAATCCTGTAGGTGCTACTGACTCTTCGCACATTGCAATGGCCCCTTTCTTTGGACCGTGTTTCCATTTATTAACAAAAAAAAAAAAAAAAAAAAAAAAAAGCAGCAGCATTTGGTAATAAAATACCGATAAAGCCTGCACGCCGATATCACAGGAGTGCTCTCCACGAGCTAAACTGATGAACTGCTGAACATAATTCTATTAAAAAGAAAGGTACATTAGAGAGAAATCATACGGCAGTAATTTCTAAAATGCATGATACTTTTTCCGACGCTGCCACAGCACCTGCTGCTAAGTATAAAGATGATTAGCCACAAACTAACCCACTACAGAATTATTATCAGTATATATTTGCGTGATGAAGAACTAACGAGAATTATGCAGATTGTTTTTTTTCTGAAGGCAACCAACCTTCACCAGCTGAAAACAGAACTCAGCTGCGGCAGAACCACTCAGGTTCGATTTTATTTCCAGCTATGTATTGCTGATTATTTCAAGACTTTAAGACACATGTTTCTTTTTCACGTAATTACATGACAAGCAGTCCAGTACCATTTTTTTTAAAGGCGTACAAAATTTTCCGGCACATTTTAATGGCTTTAAACACGTAACAACTCTACCGTTGTATGTAGAAACCGGCAAACACACATCAAAGTGGCTTTTAAGAATTATACCGTAATCAGTAGGTAGTGTAAATCAGGAGCGATTGGCTTCCTTAATCTGATTAGAAGTGCTGCGTTCAATGCTCTGCCTCCGGTCAGAGGGTGAACGCTGGTTCCCGGTCCCGCTCCTGTGGGGGATCCCCCATCCCTGGGTGGGGATGGGTGACCCAGGGAGGCGCTGGGACCCTCCACCTCCCGCTGTCCCTGCAGACCTAAATTCTGGGCCAGGCAGGGTCTGTCACTCGAGTCACCGGCACAAAGAGGCTCCCAAGGGTCAATAAATAGTTATTGATTTAATAGACCTCTGTCTGTACTTGGTTCCACTTGAACATATCACCTTAAAAATGAACAGTGAGGAGCGCTATAAAATTAGTAATTGGTAACCTACGAGTACAAACAAAAATAGGACTACCTAGAAAAGTATTTGAATTTTTTCTAAGGCAACTACTTCAGGCAGGGGGAAGTGGCTGCAGGATTTAATTTGCTGGGCTTTGATTTCTTGTTTCTTTAAAGTTTTGCCAAAGGTGATGGGAATGCCAGACACACATTTTTTGGTATACTTAAAAATCCAAATAAAGATAAATAACGTACGCTTGGGTTTGGTGTTTCCTTTTTTTTTCCCCCCCCCTGTGGAAAAAGCATTCAGTGGAAATGTGGGTATTTCCAGTCTGTCCTAAGAGCAGCCACAACGAGGAATCTGTAAATCTTTCTTAAGGAATCACTTACGGAGGGATTGTGAGATGAAGAAACATTTTTTATGCACATGAAGAGATGTGTAATCAGTGTTTTTCTTTTGTACTGTAACGGATGCTTCAAAAAATACATTTCCTTCAGTACGGTTATTTAATATTTCAGAGTGGAAAAACAACTAGGAACGAGTAAAAAGAGAGTTACATTCTCAGCTGATCAGCTTCGTTGCATAGGTCCTCTATGGTTCACTTGAATCAACTAAATACTCTAACTTCTCTCATTCTAAAACACTTTGTGACAATAGTCTGAAGTTTTACATTCATTGTATGGGAAAAAATGAGATTATTTAAATATAGCCTTAATGAAATCTGACCGGGATACCTTTACATGAATTTTTGTAAAGCAGAGTATTTAAAAAATAGCACAGAATAGTTTAGTGTATTATAGTTAGTGCATAGGTTCGTTCTATCTGCGTGTACAATTTAAGTTCCTTAAATACAAGGAATATTCTTCAGCGTAGCCTGAAGTATTCCAGGGTTTAGATCACTAGAAATTTCTCTGCACATGCTGAAAATATGGACTGCTTACTGGAAAGGAAATCAAATGTGAATTTGATTAATTGATGTAGTCACATATTAAAAACTTTTGCTTCTTATCCCATTAAAAGTAACACTAATGAGCAATGGCTGTGACCTTCAAGTGGAAAGCCACATGTGCTTCAACCCCTCAATATTTACCACCCAAATTTAATCTTTATAATGGACACCTTAAAAGGAATCTGATAGAAAATACTAAGAGCTGCTCCAAAACTAAAACACTTAAGGAAGATTTTGATTAATGCCTCGTGATTAATCAATTGATTAATATAGTTTTCAATACAGATGTTAGGACACTGTCTACTTTAATCAACCATCCTGAAAACGGTGAAGACAAATGATCTATTTTTTTGTCGATGGAAAAAAGAAAGCCTATTTTAGCAGTTATGTAAATTATAAGACAAACCTTCCTTAATGACGCCCAGAGTTCCTCTTTTATAAAAACCTTACACGCTGGAGCTGTTAAGTAGGTGAGTGTCATCCTTTTGGTCAGGAACTTGGTATAAACCTAAAAGAAGTCACACATCCAGCCAAATGAGTGCGCTTTTTACAAGAAATTGTTTCAGAATTGCACTATAATCCATATTTAAAGTCCCTCTCCCTGATATTTTTTTATTCCGAGACTGTTTCTAATTTGTGATTATGCTTTCCACCACACTAAAACTGAAATCTTTATTCCAGTCAAAAATAATCACCCCATAATTACTGTGACAAACTGCCCAAGCTGTATCATTGTGGCCATTTCGACTAATGATATTGTATTAGAATGCCTAGCAATAGACTTCAAATGGAAAATATAATTATGTGCATTAGTTTGTCTAAGCATTTATAAGATCACATATCCATCAGTTATCAGGTCTCATAAAAAAAGCCATATATCACTGTCACTGCTGGTTTCGTTATTGGAAATGTGGGCCGTTATGAACTCGGCTTTCGATGTGCATCTTAAATTTCACTTATTCTGTTGTCCAGTAAATCCGTGTAAGCTGAACTCCTATAGAATGAGCAGAATTTTCAGCTGATGGCACCAGAACAAATTATTTGACAGTCGCACCAAACATAAACTAAATGTTTAAGTTACTATTTAAAGCAGAAGGCCCTAATCTTGAAGATATGTTTAACTTTACACACTGGACTACTCAGTGTGCATAAAGTTAAGTGGGTCCATATGTCTTTGCTGAACTGAATCTATACCTTCTCCTGTTTTGTAAAACTAAGACAAGATCTGAGCAACCTCTTTGCATCCTGAGCAAACTGAGAATCCGACCCAGCTTCATCTTCTCAAAATCGAAGTTCTGCAATAGCGACTGACTTAGTTTCTCCAGTGTTCTTTCTATACATGCTTCGCTTTTCTTTGGAAAACATAAACTGAATATTTCGCATTCCAAAACTAAATACCACTTTGGTTTATGATAGAATCACAGAATCACAGAATGGTTTGGGTTGGAAAGGACCTTAAAGCCCATCCAGTTCCAAACCCCCTGCCATGGGCAGGGACACCTCCCACCAGCCCAGGTTGCCCAAAGCCTCATCCAGCCTGGCCTTGAACCCCTCCAGGGATGGGGCATCCACAGCTTCTCTGGGCACCCTGGGCCACTGCCTCACCCCCTGCACAGGAAACATTTCTTCCCAATATCTTATCTCAATCTCCCCTCTTTCAGCTTAAAACCATTCCCCCTCGTCCTGTCCCTGCACCCCCTGATCCAGAGCCCCCCCATCTCTCCTGTAGCCCCCTTTCAGCACTGGAAGGTGCTGGAAGGTCTCCCCGGAGCCTTCTCCTCTCCAGGCTGAACAACCCCAACTCTCTCAGCCTATTCTTGGATGAGACGTCCTTCAGCCCTTGGACCATCTCTGTGGCCTCCTCTGGCCCCACTCCAACAGGTCCGTGTCTTTCCTGTGCTGAGGACCCCAGAGCTGGATGCAGCACTGCAGGGGGGTCTCACGACCAAATCACCCAAAAGCTCTGATGGCTGACCTACCAAAATTCCAAAATGAAATCAGTAAAGTCAAAACGGAAGAAGAAAGGTGTTCCTGTCTATTGTTACTGGCAGTTGCTTTGTCTTTTACTCGAGGCCAGAGGAGAAGCAATTGTTTTGCTGTTCAGCGTTATTGCAGCGATAGCAATGGCACCTGAAAATGCCTGACCATGGTGCATGTCAAGACAAGACACATTTCCCAACATCTGATGTCATATTATTGCAACACAAGGATAAGTTATTACATCAGCTGTTATTACATAACAATGATGAGTTACCCTCAGATAATATAACTCACATTTTTCCTCCACTTTTAGGGTCATCCGAGATGCAGATCTGTGGTTTCAACACCGCACTTAAATAATAGCGCTTGCTGGATTTTGGTGCCAGTATAAATTTAAGCCATCCAAACAAGATTGTATATTTGAATTGACAAAGAATAAATTATTTGCATCTGGCATAACTGATGGTTGTGTCAAAGCCCTGGCATATAATTCTTCATTTTACAGATGCCTGTTTACTTGTGCATAAGAAAGCTGTGCTGTGTCTCTTCCCAGAACAATTATCAAGTTATTGCTACGGGCCAGCCTGGAACTTCCAAGGGAAGCCACGTATAAATGGAGCCAACCTGGAGCAGTCCGAAAGGGATATTTTGAATTAGAGATCACCGCTCTGGTTTTTGTTCTGTGAAAAATGGGAATGGGAGCATGCTGGGTGGGCACAGAGCCACAGGTACGTCTTTTCCTTCGACGTGCTTCCCAGCACAAGTACTCCCAAATATCACGTAGTCAGAGGAGCAATGTTACTCTTGCTCCTCCATGGATGAAATGGTTCTGTGATAATCTAGCCTGCATAATACAATATGTTTTTTAAATGAAAACTGTCTTTCAATGGATTTGTGGTTTTGGGTTTTTTTTTGTTGTTGGTTTTTTTTTCTTACGTTTGGTTTTAATTAATATTGATTTTACATGTTTGGGAAGAAAGACCACCAATTCAGACCTGGGAAATGTTTAAGATATGTTCTGTTTTTCTAGGAGAATTTTCATTGATTTTTATTAATCCCGTCGTTTGCGATGGCTGGGTTTTATCTACTGTTGTGTATTTTATATTAGGGTGCTAAAAAAAAAGTCCATCGTATTTGATATTCAAATATGTAACAGAAGATAAGCCAGCTACAAATCCCCAAAGGAACCTTCCTAGGATCTACCTGTTTTACCTCAATAAAGGGCCAGGGAACTATTTTGAAAGATCAATAGGCCATGAAATCTCTGCTGCCTTATTAGCAGAATTAATTTTAAAGTGGCAATATACATCCTAGAAAATTTGTTCCATATTAAGAAGTCCAGATGTTTTTGGTCTCTCTCTCTGACATTCCCACCATCAGAATAAATTGTATTTCCAGCCTAATGTAATAGATAGGAGATATGAATAAATCTCATCCAGTTCAGTTGATAAAATTAACATGCTGATGATATTTTAATGTTTCCATATAATCAAGGGGGCATGGATCATGCCTCCACCAGTTCCAATATAATTCTGTTCTTTAATCTTTTCTCAAGAAAAAAAAGATAGAGCATTAGAGAGGATTATACAGTAAACAGTATGTGCTCCAGTCTTAAAACAAGTTGTTTGCGGTACGGTTGGATGGCTTTGCCCAAAGGTATTGCAGCAAAGCAACTAATATACTGGAGACTTGGGGTCAGAACCAGTATTCCTGCAGCACAAGTGTGTCACTTACCAATTGTAGCTTCTGGTGGAGAAGATCCACTGATCTGGAGAATAGTATTAACATATCAGAACCACTCATCATCTGTATGACCTTACACAGAGGACATAAAATCGTACTTGTCTTACGCATAGGAAAGCTGATTGACTTTAAACCTAAGGCAGTCAGAATTTGGCCCAAAATGCATCTGTGGGTTTGCTGGAGTAGGGCACTGGTATAAGGCAACTTAAAATGACATTTGATGACCAAAGACAAAACTAAAGACAATGACATCAAAGGCAAAGGAGACGAAAAAGAAAGAAAAAGAAAAAGAAAAAGAAAAAGAAAAAGAAAAAGAAAGGGAAAAGTATTGAACCTAAGAAGTGTTACTGTTCAGCAGAAATTACTGGTATGTGGTGGAATTCATCACGTAGAAGTCTGAAATGTAGCTGAAGGGGTTTAAAGACCCAATTCCCACTACATTTGGATGTTGCTTTGATATCTGACTGACTTACATGGCTTTAGATGCCAAGTTTTCTTTAACGTGAGAACCATCAGAATGCATCCCCTTCAAATATTTGCAAGAGAAACATTAATCAGCTCCAGGACTAAATGGTATGCTTTGAGATTGATAATGCTTAATCTACATCACTCTTTATCCCCCTGTGATTTTTTTTTTTTAAATACAGAAGAAACTATTGTTTTTCAACCTAAAAATGGGCACAATTAAGTGTGAAAATCTTTATATTATGTGGATGAAGAAAGAGCAGGTGATCGTGTACTGCAGTGAAGATCAGCATCATGAGAGTAATATTCACAAGGGAACAGCCTTAACTTTGTATGTTGAATCCTCATCTTGCCTTCTAAAGGCATTTCATGCAAGTCAGTTCCTTCTGTTGCCATGAGCTCCATCTCTTCCAGGAGACCACCAAGGGATGGTCCTCCCAGAAGATGCCGGACACTGGCCTTTCCTATGTAAGGAATACCAAGTGTCACAGACTTTATTTGGTGAAAAAAATTATCGGTCTGTTCCCTAGTACAGCAAAGAATCTCGGAAGAAGAGGCAATGTTGTCTTTACCTAAAAACACACACACACATTTACATATTAAAAAAAAAAAAAAATAAAGTATTTTGCACCAGGAATGAAAGTACCTGGAGATCTTTCGCTATTGCTGGGAAAACAACTGGCACCTTTGTCTGAAACCTACCGCAGAAAAAAAGCAGCGATTAGTATGTAATAAACAAACAAACAAAAAAAATCTTGTGTGTACACATAACTAGTTTTTTTATAGCTGAGTGCTCTAATAAGAATCATTAGTAGATTCATCCTGGAGGGGAACTTTAACTGAATATTTTGCTATATGAAAAGGGATGAGCTCTGGGTGAAACAACTTTTCCTGCTATCCTGAAAAGACCGATGCCATATGCTAAATACACACAGGAATAAGAGATATATAAACTTGTACAGAACACATCCTGCTACCTTTTTAATTCACCTGCATTAAGATCAGCAATCACAATATATTCATATCATCTCTCTACTGTGAGCACCTGGACACAACCTCCTTCGGCATAGCTAAAAATAATGAAGTTATATGAGGAAGTTCTTGTCATTAAGAGCATTGTTTAAAACTATTTTAGCAAAACAACAAAAGAGAGACTCTTCCAACTGACAAACAGGGAAATTTCCATATTCCAAAGAAATCCCTGTAGCTCCAGAAGTGCTCTGGAAGTTCAAACCAGCTCAGGAGGAAGAGAGGCAGATCTGGCAGGGAACCAGTAATGCCGAAGACACACAGCTCAGTCCTGGCCAAGGCAAGACCGAGAGACAACCCACATAGCAATTGTTTCAAACCATCTCAAAATATTTCCACATTGGGAAAATGAGAATGCTGAAAGTGTTCTTGGGGGTGTGGGAGGGTCAGAAAGAGGATGCACAGGTTTGGAAACAGACCTATATTCTACAAAATCTTAACAATTCTTTCCATTTTTTCTACTGGTGACCAGTGCATTTGCACTTTCATCCTCCCATCTAGTATTTCCTGACCTTGGAGAGATGGAGCAGAATTGTGCATTTCCACCCGAGCACAGGTCTTGGGACCACGTAGGCAGTGCTACCAAACACACGCGTACGGAGCTGCAGACACAGAAATCTCAACCTCTTGCCTTGTAAGTCATCTCTGTTCAAGTGATCTAAGAACACTCCGCTCTTTGAGCAGCACAACACATTTTAGACACTACAGAACCACTCGGAGCTGTCAGCATATTTCCAACAGATTGATGACTTTGAAGACCTCCAGTGTAGAGGGTAATGTTAAGGATCTGCAGTTACTCAGCTAAAGTTGTGATGAGGGATGCCTTCTTTCCAGTCTTGGTTATTGAATTTGAAAACCCTCATAGGTTTTGCTGTCAGGGTTGTGGCTTAAAACAGACTATTATAGGAATGAGTTTAAAAGGAATGATTGGAAAAAGTTTAAAGGAAAACGAAGATATATCTTTATCTTTTTCAGGTTAACGCAGTGACAAGAAATAGAGCTTCACAGTAAAGTAAAAAAAATAATCATTGTGTTAGATTCTTGTCCTTCGAATAGCTTTTTTTACAGCCAAAAACTCCTTAATGTAGACATAAGCTCAGGGCCAACACATTTTATTATACAAAAGTTTACCATAAGCAGAGGCTCACTGTGACCTGAAATGCAACTTACAGCTTGTATTTCACTGATTTTATTTTATTTCATAATTAATAACTTCCAGAAGAAAGCCCTAAAGATATAAGGGAGCAGTCAAGGAAACATAAGAAACCAGAACTATAAAAAATATTTAAAATTTTCTAACTTGTTACATTTGAAAAGTAAAGATATATAGCTCTATCACAATTCTGTCTCATTTTCTCTATAAAACTATTTATATTGCAGAGGTAAGATATTACACTAACCGTCTGCCTTCCCAAACCCTCACATTCCTTCACTTATCCACCTACAACTCCATGAACTAGTCACCCTGTAAATCTGGCCTTCGTTGTCCAAGGTATCTTCATGTAATCAGCACTCTGTGCGACGTCTGCTAGAGTTTAATGAGTATAAAATGGCAAAAAAAAAATGTGAACTGGAATATATGAGAAATGCTGGAATAGCTGAGAAATTTAATGCTTATGTGGTAAAGCTGGTTGTACATCTGGAAGTTTGGGAGAAATAATATAATATTGAATATGTACATCTCTCTAGAGAGTGGTTTCATTGCACTAGAAAACTACATATTTGTTAAACATAAATAACAAGTACCTTTTTTATTAAGTATAAGGAAAATAAGCAAAAAATAGCCTAGCAAAGGTGGAATGGAAAACTAAGAATGCTGCTTCTTTTACTGAACTTCCACCTGTGACCTAAAATCGAGGGCTGTCATATCACTCTGACACTGATGACTGGGAAGTCCACGGGAAAAGCAGGATTTTGTGGATCTTCTTGAGAATTAAGCACTTAAATATCTCCTCCAGAGGCATTTGCCTTTGCAAAAGAAGGCTGCCTTGCTTTTCTTCCAACCTCTTGGGGATATTTTATTTCTTCACCCTTAATCAAGCTTCCAATACCTTTTATGAAATCACCGGCAGGATTTTGGATAGTTCCAGCAGGGGCATTAATTATCTACAAAATGGGCTCATAAATCCAGGAAGCGATCTATTCTGACATTCCTCTTCCCCCCACCCCAGTCCTTCCCGGAGGACAGCCTACGGTCCATGGGCAGCCACCAGCAGATGGGTGACGCAGGCATTGCCCACCACCCACCCAAGACACCTTTTACTCCTTTGGTGAAACATTGGTATAAAACTTTACATATAAAACAAAAAACAAAGGTGCTCACAAGGTTTTTTTTTTCACTAATCTCCCAATGACAGTGCAATATTTGATGAATCAATCAATGTAAAGTCTTGAGGCAGGAGGGTCCTAAGCTTAACTGTCGTAAGTAGGCATTTAATTTTGATTTACTGAGATGGTTATTGCTTATTAATCAGATAACATTATGAAAGCTGAGTGAGTGTATGTCAGTTATACATTAATTAGTTAGTATAGTAAGAGATACTAAATAGCACTAGAAGCTGCTTACACATCCCTTGAAGAAATTTAATTGCAAGGAAAGAAGTTCAGGAGCCCGTTCTCCTATGTGGGTAATCATTCCCTTGAAAAAACAATTGTCCTGGTAAGGTCCTTAAACAAAAAATTATTTCTGGAATTCATGTAAGTAGTAGATACATGATAAAACTGTACACAGAACAAATTTCAAGTGATTTTTTTTTTTTTTTTTTTTTTTTTTTTCAGTGTTTTTTTTTTTTTTTTTTTTTTTTTGTCAGTGGATTCATCAGGTCTGTACAGGAGAATCAGAAGGTAGCTCTTTTTTGAATTATCCATTTGTTATGAATGTTAATGCCAAGGACTAATTTCAGTTCTTTGCCTGGTGATACCCTGATGCAACCAGGTAACAACTCTGTGAAAGGGCAGCGTTGTCCTCCCTCGACATCTCACCAGCTCGCCCGTTGTTCGGTGAGAAAGTCAGCACCTCTCAATGCACACACGTCCTGGCGAATGTAAAAACAAGTAATAGTCTGTGTCATATGGTGACAAATACAGTTCAAAGTACCATTAGCACTTGTTCTCATGGCGATAATTAATCCCATCATCATTATCATAATAAGAAACCATGTTCAGAAAATGCTGATTGAAAAACTCCAATATAAAAAATCCAAGTCATTCACTGCCCTATCAACCTAACTGATTCTTACATTTGCTGTTGATTAGCACACAGTCTTCCAAATAATTTTTATACCCCAATCCAAACTTTTCTAGTGTTCTTATGTTTCACTTCATGATTTTTTAAAATGTTCCACTCTAGCATGAAGTGCTAGGATTGCACTTTTGTTCATTAATTTGTGACGGATCTTTAATCAGAATCTTTTCCTGATTTTTTTTTCTCCTCTCCCAGTGATGTGGCGACAAAAAAAGAGAAAGAAATTGAGAGAGATATAAATAAACGGAAAGAGGGAGAGGGAGAGGGAGAGGGAGGAAGAGAAGAGAAGAGAAGAGAAGAGAAGAGAAGAGAAGAGAAGAGAAGAGAAGAGAAGAGAAGAGAAGAGAAGAGAAGAGAAGAGAAGAGAAGAGAAGAGAAGAGAAGAGAAGAGAAGAGAAGAAGCACAGAAAGAAAAATAAATTAGCTTCAGCCTAGGAACTGCCATAACCATTAAAAAAAGGCATGGTTTTAGGAAGACAACTGGTGTAATGCCATGGACTGCCCCCTTGTTTCCAGCCCTGCCCCTGCCCACCAGGCAGAAGTTCAGAGCCTACCTGTACCTGCCGAGAATCCCTTAAATATGAACAACTTGGGTCCCCAACACCTGAGAACGTCCCTGGCAGCCTCCCCGTGCTGGGCTGGAGTCAGATGCAGCTCAGGGACATGCTGGGGTGGGACAGAGGCTGGGAAGCTTCGAAATGGAGCTGCCAAGGACCCGTCAGTGCTCAGATGCCTCCATGATCTCCACGTGTCTTCCAAGAGGGCTGCAAAGGCAGTTAAAAACACTTCAGCCCTTTACTGCACATTTGGAATGCCATACAGACTTTAATTTCAACTTTTCATACATCTTTCTGTATTAACAGCCTGAACTTAATAAATAATCCAAGCCTATCACACATAGGCTGCTCTTCAGCAAGGCTGATAAGGCAAATCTAAACTACATTAGATAAGCGTTACATTTTTATAGGTCTCAAATTTTTCTCCAGTTTTAAGCTCACAATTAGACTGTGCAAACATAAAATTAAGTGTCTGAAATCACAGGACATTATACACCACAGGGAATATGGCCCTATTTATATTTAGCCATATGTACGCACAAAAACCTATGTAATACTATACAGTGCTGCTTTTAAAAATCCTGTACATCAAGAATGTGCATACCGTATGTATATATTCTATAGCAATATATGTATATGGAATGACCTGATAGTGGTTGAAATTAAAGGGTTGCATTGTAATCAAAGGTAGCTCAGTTGATCAGAGTGGCTTCTATCACGTTATCTGTTCTGAATATATCAACTCACTCGCAGCATGGCTGTATACATACGCACAATCATTCTGTGACAAATTAAAAAGGGGCACATAATAAGCTTAAGTCATCATAAATCATAAACATCTGAATGAGAAAATTTAATAAACGATATGTTTCCACAACAACTTCATCGCCTTCCATTAAATCCATATCCCCCTAGGACTTGTTCTAATATTCTCAATTCCTAAATACACATCATCTATTAACAAATGCTGCAGATGTCCTTTGCTTTAGAAAAAAAAAAAAAAAAAAAAAAAAAAAAAAAGCACAACTCACCCTGCCAGGATATGTTTCCTCCTCTCACTTTTTGGTCTGACATTTTCTCTTCTGTGGACAGAATTCGGTTTCCAGTCCTTGGCTATTTTTGGATGGAAAACAGTTTCCTGCTCCAAGAAAACTTTCTTCATTTTAAAATTTTTTCTAACCTGTATCAGCAAGAAACCAAGTGAATGTGTGAATGGGATAGTCATGGGGAAAGACCTCCTCGTAGGTTGGTTTTATGCCTTCTTGAGGCCAACAGCTCGGACTTATGATTCCTGAATCCTATATGAATGCCTTATGCACAAATTTTCAACCAGAAAAACAGGCTGAGAGTTTCCTCTGCCACAAGCAGAAATTCCAGCCTAAGCCCAACAAGCTTCTCCTAGAATAACTGATGCATATATTGAAAAAATATATTTCTTTTTCTGCAAATAGTTTTACTGTATCAAGCTCTGTCTTTGCTAGAAAGAAACCTTTCCTCAGCTCACAGTTTTCTAGTACATATTTCCTGGTAAATTTCCTTTAGAAAGAAAATGACTGTTTCTCCAATACACAGAACACACTGGGATTTAGAGCATCTTCTTCCCAGCACTGCAATGTGACTTTGGACAAATCCCTTTAAATCCCAAGTTGCCTAGGTGTCAGAGCTGATCTCATTTAACAATTTTGATAATTAATTTGACAGAGAATGCTAGGACACCAATTACATTTTTTCCATGACATGAATTTGGAAGGCATTGCCAACCCAGAGGAATATTGGACTACAGGTAAATTAAATGATTGGGGGACTGCAGTGACAGAAGTGGGATAACAGTAATACAAAACTGCAAGTTTGGGAATTTAGGGGTGAAGAGGAAGGCAAAGATTTCACAAGATGCTGACCATAAACCACCGATACAACACACCCATGAACACAAATGGTAGGCACATCCTAGGATAAGGAAGGAATAATATGTTGAGTGTTTCTAGTCTGTTCAGTGACATCAGAGTCGAAAGCCTGACACCCTTAGAGTCGCTCGAAAATCCCAGGCAGAAACAAAAGATGTGACTGCAACAGTTGGGTGGATTGGTTTTATTAGCACTTTTTTGAATTGGATCTGTCACCCGGGAGAGACGTCTACATTCCATATATATCCTCATAAAGTGCTGTTATAGCACGTCACACCTCTGTATAGATGCACTATAGATATTACAGACATGCACCCATACATGTTACAGATGTGCAGATGCCCGCTGTACAAGAAAATTACATGTTAATGTATGAGATGCTTCATGTTATTATCACATTAAACAACAAACGTGTCAAAGAGCATGTTTCCCTATTGCCACCAGTTCGAAATACAAGTCACAGAGTCCCTCCATTTTCCTACTCAGCCAAACAGCAGAGAGAAACCAGGATGGGGAACTAATTTTTCTTACATTAAAACCTTCCATCTTTCGCAATGAACTCATCTGATTTCCATGATCATAAAGAACTGTATAATATTAAATTATAACAACAGCAATCAAAGGCATGGGGAGCAAGAGGATTCTCGATTGCTGCCCATGCGTCACTCAATATCACCCCAGAAGAAGAGATTGAAAAGCACATCAATTCACATAACTTCCTCCCAGGGCCCATTGTCTTTTTCAGTTCCTAATGATGCTGAAGTGTCTCCATGATTAAAATTTAAAGGTTTCCCAGTAACCAAGTAATTTGCCCAAAACTCCTTATCCAGCACTCACCATGAAGACACTGATTTTAATATACCATTAATCAAGCTCCAGCCAAGTTTACTACTGATACTTTCAATTACAGAGGAACTAACTTCATTCTTCTCAGTGTGTCGGTGAGAGACCACTTCCTTGATTAGACATAGACCCTAAAAACAACTGGAAAACAGGGTTGGGTTCGATGCACTTTACTGAAGGAAGTATTTGTTGCAAATTACAAATCCACAAACAGAATCGGATCTCTCTGCTGAAAAGGTATACTTCAGCCAAATTTTGAGCCATACATATCCTATTATAATAAAAACCACCAAATTATTTCAGGTTTTACAGTGCAACAATAATATGTGATTTGATTAAATGTAAAATAATGCCATGGTGAATCTAACAGGCAAGTTCTAAATCTCAGCGTAATTCCCAACACAAACATTTACACAAATGCGCGTGATGCGTGCTTAATTTGAGCGTATGAATAGATCCAAAACCTTCAATAGGACATCTCATGTGCTAAGTGATGCACGTGCAGAAGTGATTGCAGGATCAGTTATCAGAAAATGATCCCCAGTACAATTTATAAGAATTCCAACAGATTGCAAATAGCTATGATTTGTCACACAACATCTGGTCTCTTCTCTCCGCAATCAAATGGACAAATGGAAATAACAATACAGACAGTGAAATCGCAGCTTGGAAAAAACAATCAGAGGGAAAGGGACCCACACCTTACCCTGTCGGAGTGATGGAATTCGCACAGGACGGTCTGGCTCAGCTAACAAACCATCAGCACCCTGTCGGAGTGATGGAATTCGCACAGGATGGTCTGGCTCAGCTAACAAACCGTCAGCGTTTGTTTGAGTGTGAATTCCACTCAACAAGGGTTTCATTGCAAAGTTACTTGCTCAGCTACAGCGAATACTTCAGGAAAGTCTCTGGCAAAAGAGAGGTCTCGAGTTTGCATTTGAATTTGAGTTCTGTTTGATTGTCCCAACAAGCCCTAAAAGTTTTACTCATTGCAGGACTGACCGGATGCATAGCGGTAGCGACCGCACACCAGCATCACGCTGGGACGGGTGAAGAGGAGAAGTGGCCAGAAAAAATTGTGAGGTTTTGCTTAAATATATCAGTAAGATCATTCCCATGCACTTAGTGCTGAATGCAACCAACCATTCGGTAACGATTTTTTTTCTTCAACTGGAGAGCGTTACAGTACTTCCAGTTACATGGAGAAATCGCAGGAACTTTCAACAGTGACGTCTGAAGGAGAGGTAACAAACAACTTGGATGTGATGCCATGGGCATATCAAAAATGTGACCTGAGAGTAACCTTTAGGAATAACCATTAAAAAGTTCAGATTTATGCAATACAGTTTAAACCAAAAGGACATATAAAGTCTTTGAGAAGAAAAAAAAATATTATATACTCTACAATAACAGTAAACGAGATAGGTTTTCACTCACAGCATCATCCAAAGCCTCCGGACAGCACTGTTTGCTAATGAGATGGATTATCTGACTTATCTGACTAAAAATATGGTTGATATTTAAGAAAAGAGCAATGATACAACTATTTGAAACATCTGCACTTAGAATCATTCATATCTAGCCTTCACATATGCGTTGGCATTCTCAATATTTGTTAAATAAAAGTTTTATCTCGTACATGTCGTGAGGTACCTGAAGACAAACCCTAGCATCTCTTTAGCTCAACTCTGCAGTGTATACGAGGAAGCCTGTCTTACTAAGAGGAGAAACATTTGGGTAAGATAACAGACTTCCTGTAGGCTGATGTCCAAAGAAACTAAAGATTTCAGGTCTTTTTTCAGAGGATGAGCAGATCTGCTCCTTTGGAGTGCCCAACCTAACCACAGACTTCCTCTGGAAACATCCCAACTTTGCAAGCTCACAAGACAAGACAACATTTAAGCAAGAAATTTAACTTCTTTTGGTATTCATCCAAAAGAAATTTCCCAAATTTTTACTGCTTACTCTTCTTTCAGATTTTTTTCTTCAACAATAACCAAAAGTAGAATAGATATGGAATAGATAAGGCACACAAAAAAAACCAAAACCCAACACTATGATTTTTCCTGAAGTCGTACTTTATCCCAACCCCAGTAACACCTTTTTGTAAGATTTACAATGTTAACCAATTCTTTTCTGTCAACTAGCAATTTTTTTGGCAGATCCCTTTTGCATGATTCATGAAGGACCAGTAAAAGGCTAATTGTTCAAATTAATTTGCGTAAATGACTAAGCAAGAGATAACAAAATTACATCTGCACTTGTTTGGCAAAGATTCAATAGCAGCGGCCCTGTACTGCCAGCTGCTTCCAGACAACACTCTTGCAGAAATTAAAAGCTACAAATATTAATTAATACACTTTTTTGGTACGTTAATTTGCACTGAAAGGTTCCGGAGTACAAAACTGCTGAGAAGATGAACCATGATAATTAGAATTAATGGGATGGATGCATGTTTTTTGCAGCTGAAGTTTTAAAAACCCATGAATGGAACTGGGAACTTGGAACTGACATTCTCATAAATCTCGATGATAATGCCGCTATTAGTATTAGAAGGATTAAGTACTGTGGCTCCAGCGTTATCCATCACATGACACGTTGTATCCCATCTGTCACCGCAGCAGCTAAGACATGATAGCTGTCCTTGAGGAAGCCGGATGAAAAGCTTTGGGAATTCAAGGAATTGTGGTGCTGAGTGTCGGGCTACAAAATGAATAGCTCAAACCTCTGACTCTCCAACAGAAATAATGGCCGGTGCTCTGTACTTGTCAGCTTAGTGCTTTAACAAATACTCCGGCTGTGGTATCTGTATTTAAGTTAAGTTAAGCAGTCTGAATTATAGATAAATCAGGCAGGGAAAAAGAACAGTCAAATGTCGCAGATTTTTATCTTTAACTCATTTCTGCCTTTGTAGGTTGGATGTCTCCGGAACTGTTTTTACTGATGTTCACCGCATTAATTTTGCATATTTTAGGGCAGCAAGCACCGCTGGAGCACTACTCAGTGCGTTGAAATAACAATGAATTTTTACTTGAAGTCACTAATGAGACCATTTACCTACTTCACAAGGTTGTCTGCACATTATCATGATGCAAATCCCCTTCTACATGAAGATGCTGGCGTGAGAAAATGAAATTTTAGATGTGTTCTATCTTGAAACTTTGCTTTTTTTGTGAAATTAACTTTAAATTTTGCCTTGGAGCTTTCCTGACTTTTGAAAAATCATTGCATTGTTACATTATACAAATACTTTATGAGGACACAGACACATCAAGGCTATGCTACCTGTTTTACTAGTTAGTATTTCAATGTTAAGAAAAGTCACAGAAAAGGATCTTTCAAGCTTTCAAAGGTAAGAAATTCTTAAAAAGCACTTTTGCTTCTATTTTTTAATTATTTCTGTGTAGATACACAATGTGATAGGTGTGAAAGGCTGAACCAGAGAGCAAGTCTAAGAAAGACCAGATGGTGTAGAGGCAGTGGGTAGAGACTGTCTTGGGAAGCAGCAGCTTCCTCGCCCCGTTCACGCAAAAAGCTACTCCAGGGTGTTCAAAGCAGGCAAACCCCCCCCAAAATCAAGCCCGCACTAAACAATATATGCTCGAGAGTAGGCTGCCAAGGTCTATCCAGAATGCATTGCACCTGGGTAGTTTGTTAGGGGGGAAAAAAAAAATAAAAAAAATCACACTTTCACAGTTTCTCAGATTCCCAGAACTTTACCTACCGAGGCTGACCATGGCACCCTCTCTCCTTTCGCAGGACAATCACAGTTAATTCAACACATTCAGCTACAGATTTTGCAGAAAATAAATATTTTTCTTTTTTTTAGCGAATTTTGTAAAATAACACCAGCAAAGGCAGATGGTCAGTAATGTAATTTTATCCCCATTTTCTAACACACCATTTTTACAGGCTACCCATGTTATTTTTTCTTTACTCTGAACTATCGGATCATTTTTCTATTCTACAATAAGTCTGCTTCTAGTCGGCATTTATTCATCAGCATGAGCTTAAAATAAAAAAGAAAAAACCATCTTGTTGTGTCCCATCTCTGATGACATCATTGAACAAAATAAAAAATCCTTCTTGACCCTGATCCTCAGCATCTGGGTTGTTAATATTGTGCAGTCAGACTGCTCACAATCTCACAGCACACAGAGTCAACACAAATCTTTCCATCTCTGGGCACCGGATCAAACCGAGAGCACAGCAGCGAGGGTTGGAGCTGAGTGCTCCTTTCTTGCTCCCCAAACACAGATTTTCAGCGCCCCGTCCAGCAGAAAAGCCTGAGAATCACCAAATCAATGCATCTTTCAGAGGTTGTCTGTATAATAATAATAAAATGACATTATAATTTATTAATTATTGTGAATTATACAATATGTGAATATTTTTTCCTCATTGATGGTGTTGGATTTACAGCCCAAAATATTCACCCGGGTGGGCAGCAATCATCAAGCCTCAGAAATTAATATTTTTTCTCTTTCTGCCCTCTGAAGACACAAGTGTTTACCCCTACACAGAGATGTGAGGCAAAACTGCTCTGTTGGCATACAGCTGCCACATGGAATAAACTATTCAAAGAGGTTTGGAGTCAAGTAATATTGGTGATTAAAGAGAAAATGGAATAAGCTCACGAACCGCAACACAACAGACAATAGAGGAGGAGAAAACAGGAGCACGGCTAAACCAGAGCACAACACAAAATCAGTTCATAACCACCTGAATTTTTAAACATAAAAGAAAATGCAAGGGGGAAAAAATTAAATCAACAACATTTTCTAGCTAGCAGCTAGAAAATCCAAAGCATCTTATTAATGTTTCTGTGGGTTACAATCTCTAAAATCCCAGTGGGGTTTAACTGGTACCACTAGAGTTTTGCAGACTGGAAAAAGAAGCATAAAGAGGACTAAAAAAAAACTCACCCAGAGCACAGGAAAACCCAGCTGCAGAGGGAGGGGCTGCCGCCCGGGGTGCTAGCCTCAGCGCTGGTCCAGAAGGCTCCTAGGGTGGCACCACAAGGCAGGAGGGACCTGGGCACAGGTTTGGTTTTTTTTCTTCTCACTGCAGCATGTACAATTGGAGAGACCGCCAAAGACCACCCTGAGCAGTAAGGAGTTTGGTGCCCAGGGATTCTGTCTGCGATATAATTATCACCTGTATGCTGTCTCATTAAGGCTAAGAGCAATTGTGGTGGCTATTCAATACCAGTTCTTGTACAGTGGATTTTGTTCTCTTTCTCTCTGTTTTTAATTGGCATACTGGTCCTAAGGAAACTTCACAAAACAGGCAAAAGTTTTGGCTTTTTTCATGATGTTGTCTTTTCTCACTTGCAGCTGCATCATAGAACAAATTCCTGGGCATTTCTGCTTCTAAAGTTCATCCTGAGAGCAACTTGAAGATGAGGAGCTTAATTATTAATTAAATGAAGTTCCTTTAGGCTGTAATAATAGACCAGCGTTACTAAAAAGAGTACTTAGATTTGCATTTATGGGCCTTTACTGAAACCATCTTCTTCCCTTGAGACAGTCCTTTCTTTTTCCATCTCATCAGTCTTATGTCCCAGTACAGGGCATCTAACTTGTCACTCTCAGTCTCAGTCTGCTTGATGCAGAAACTGGAAATTTGTTAGAATGTCACAGGATGGTACTAGTCTGTACATCTGCTACAGCAAAGAGAAAAGCAATGTAAACTTTAAATACAAGACTGACTGGGACTCAAGATAGTCCCCACGTTCTTCCAATAGCATCCTTGAAATTCAAAGGAAGAATTAAGGCATCTTTGACGTCTCCAGAGATCTAACAGCAGACAGTAGGCAGCTGTCACCCAAAACCAGGGGAATTTGTGCCACTGGGCAGGTAGGAAACAGGCTATGGTGGTCGGTGAAAACAGTGTACCCAACTGTGGTCCTCACATGTAGTGCCCACAAATGCTGCTGAGGTTCTGTCTGGGTGGATGAACCAATTTTGTGGAAGAGGTTGGTGGCAGGTGGGTTTCTTCTTCTCAGTAGATTTCTGTGGACTTCCAGAACACAGGCACTAGGAATGGACATTTTTTTAAAAAATGCAAAAGCAGATGTAAAAGAACAACCATATTATGGACACTGTAGATCTATAATGCTTATTTTATATAGTTTAATTTCAAGAAAAATAGTTTAACACACAAACTGAAAAATCCAGACAACCTCTGGCTAGCTGTGATAAAGATTTACCCAGTATTAGGTGTTGTCTCCCCAACATTGCCCCTTACCAGACAGCAACTGAGTAACTCCTGAGTAACTCCTTTACTGTGGATCTTGGCACTACCAGCTCATAACTCTTACAGACTGGCAAGGAAAAAAACATCTATTTCTGAGATTTCCAAGCTAGCCTTGCCTGGGATACTCTGCAACACCTTTCTGTATGGGTTTTTTGGGAACGCGAATGCCTTGGACTGCTCAAAATCCTCTGAGTTCACATTGACCACTAGAGAGACGTCAAAAACAACAGGAAGTTGTGTTTCAGCAAAATAAAGAGTTAAATTCTTGATAACAAATAAAAGATTCACCAGACATAAATTAAATAATAATTACAAAAAAGTATATTAAATATACCACCCCCAAATTAGAATATCCTTGGCACCAACCTCATTTCCTAGCAGTCTCTTGTTGACTCCCAGAATCTGCTCCTGGTGGCAAAGGGGTGGTGCTAGCTCAAGACTGAATTCAGATATGGAGAAAACTCAGATATGGAGAACAGGAACCATCTTTGAAGAGCCCATTTATACTCTTCCAGCAGAAGGCCTTAGTTGTGCTTTCCCAACTGACCAGGTTGGCTTCTGTCAGAGCGCTAAAGGAGCACGTGCAGGTTTGTTTGAGGACAGTTTCCCCCTGGACATGGCCGGGAATTCTCCCAGGGCTGGTTTTCTTTAATCATGTTGTTGTCTTTTCCCCTTAGGAAGTCCAGTGAATGATGATATAATAACCTGCAGACACACACCACAGTTGTGTTTCCCTGTTCCTGTGGCACAGCAGTGCCTGTTTTCTGCTGGTTTCCCAGGATTTTATGGAGAACCCTGGTGACTCTTTAATATCCCGTTTGTTATCGCTGTCCCTGAGCCCCAGACTATAAATAGGAGCAGGTGGTACCTGTATTATATAGCACACTGTTACACAAAGCATTTGCAAACACTTGTACAAAGTCTGGGTTTCGTATCCAAGCGAAGGCTTAAGAATGGAATTTTTAAAGTGATAAGAAATAGTCTTTCATCACTTTCTAGTGCAAACATCTCTGTATCTAAGATGTTTCTCCTAATTTCCTCAACAATTATTCAAAGACAAACCCTACAACAACCCGAGCAGCTTGCACCATATCAGCCCTGTTCTGCAGGACCACGCCAGAGGGTGGCGAGGAAAAAAATTAGTTATATTTGTGCATTAGACATCCTAATTCCCTCATGCACAGTTTCAATAGAAAGAGACACCAAGAGCTTTAGAAATGTGTAGCTAATTACACATCTCATCAGAGGCTCAACACTTATACTCACGATGAGCACAAAGCACTTGTCTTCTCTGCCACCTATCCCCTTCCTGGGTTGTCCTTTTTAATGGTCTCTTATGTAAAGAGAGTTGGCCACTTAAATATTTGAAGTCTGCCCGTTTATAAGATTTAAAGTATTTTAAAAATGCAGAAAAGGGTTGTCATTCAAGAAAAAAAATTCATTGATTTTTTTTAATTAAAAAAAAAAAAAAATCTGTTAGGGCTACGAATGCCAAGTTTTAGCCCAGAGGGAATTTTTATTGCAGATATAAACCCCTGGAAATAAGAGTATGTATACATACACTACCGAGCCTGATAAACCCTTGACTGTGACACCGCTACCGAGGGCTGCTGTAGTATCTGATGACAAAACTGACGGATTACTTCTGATGAGAATGTGGAACCCTTTTTGTTTTTAACTTGACCCTGAAGACATGTCATAACATTTGTAATATCTGCAATAAAGTGTCAACTATACTGCTGTAAGACTGCTGGAGCTTGGAGTTAAGCATTCCGTTTAGTGCTCCTACATCTTTCAATTTAAAATGAAAAAGACTCTTAATTTCCTTTTGGACAGTCCAAACCTAGTATGACTACACTAATTTGTCTTGGCAAATATGAAGCAGTAGTGGGGAACATGACTACTGGAAAAGAAATCCAGAGCAATAGACAAAACAGAATAAAATAAACCTATCAATCGTCTCTACATAAATTTGAGATTTACAGTTCAGTGGAAATAATCTTGAGAAGGGATTGCAATAAAGCAAGTGTCAACGACCACCTCAGTAGCAGGGCTAACTTGATTTCAGTTGGCGGTGAAGTCAAATTTTACTCTAACCTCCAAGCTACGCAAGGTTCATGAAGTATTTTAAGACCATTTCAAGAGGGATGAAAATGTCAATAATGTCTCCTGTTCCCTGTAGTCAGACGTGTCTCTTTGGAGACCGGTCATTCAATTAGGGAAACGGATCCTCCTGGGCTGGTCTCACCAACCCCGTTATCTCCCACGCATCGTTTTGTCCCGCAGTTGAACCACATCAGTCACAATGACCATAAGAAGCCCAATTGTGCCATGGATATAGCGTCTGTTCTTTGGCTTGGAGACAGTATTTCTAAAGATGCCCCATGCAGACTGGTATAGAGAAGTCCCACTTCTCCAATAAACTTGTCCCAAAATTAATAGCTTGATATAAAAGTAAGCACAGGCACAAGGCCATGAAAGACAATATTTTGCTGCCACTAACAAGGCTGATTTCTTTGTCTAAGTGTACAACATAGTAAAACCAAGCTTTATTTCCCAAGAGATGAAATACTTCACTTATTTGTGTGACTTCCTCAGACTTTATATTCTTGTGCGTTTCAGGACTTCAGTGGTTGCCTTCTTGTAATATTTCAGCTTTTAAGCTGTTTTCTTGCCTCACTGAACTCACATAAGATACATCTGAAAGCTTTAGTACAAATTTACTTCGAATAAAGTCTTCAATTCATTTTCATGGCACCAAAAAGACAGCTTTAATAACTGCAATGACAAATAAACTGGAAATCATTCCAGGCCTTTTCACTTAACTGACAAGTAGAACACTCTCATAATGAGCCGCAGGTTTTACGTTTTCTCTTTGACCATAATAGCTTCATTTAAGAGCGTCAGACCCTGACACTTCATCATTTATCTACATTATTTCTCATCTTCTTTCAAATAAATTATGGAATACTAGACTGAGCACATAAAAACAAAGTGACTTGTTATCTGTAAACAGCAAGATAAATTGTCCAGAAGTTCCTCATTTAGTTCCTTTTAAATTTAAGGGCAAGTTATTGGTTGTACCTTTTTTTTTTTTCCTATCCCAATTTTTTGCATTTTTTTACAGCCATCTTATTCTGTTGCCAGTGGCCTTTGTGCAGCCATCCAAAGCCTGATGATAGTGCAGAAGGCATAAAATAATTCCATTATCCCAAGGTTGGACAGGGTAGAACAGAAAAGAAAAAAAAATATTGAAAAAAATCAAATAAACAACTTACATGGATATTTCCCTCCATCTGTAAAATTCCTCGTCCATAATACATCTTGTCATACTAGCAAATGTGACACATCCAAAGTAATGAACAGTGGCTCTGTAACTGTCCTTGCCTGTAGAAAGATCGCTCTGATATTTACCATCAGCGGAGCCCCCCTTCCCTGGTGAAACACATTAATTCTTGTCTTAGGGCGGTGTCGAACACTTGGAGTTCACATTTATTTTATTTTAAAATCGTATAGTCTGAAATGCAATTAGCAACACTGCATTTACATTTAAAATATTAGTGACAGATGAAATTAAGAGAGGTTCAGTTTAATAATATTGAGTGTTTCCATGGCACCTCCCCCTGTGACAAACCACTGAGCGTGTCTACCCAACGTCCTGGGGTGCAGAGTACCCCCGGCCCCCAAGCCAAGTCCTGAACCAAAATCTGTAAAGCCACACCAGTGGCCTTAAGCAGCTGTCAGCATGTTTAATCCTGCCAAGAGAGGAATTCTTTGGGAGACTGGTTAGACTATTCCTGTTTTAGAGATGGGGAAACTGAGACACAGCATGTGTGTAGTGGGATTTTGACGGCTAAATCCAATACCCCCAGTTTCAACTAGAGGTTTTAAGCCCTGTATCTAAAGATAAAATTTAAAAAAAAAAAAAAAAAAAAAAAGAAAGAAAGAAAAGCAAAAACTAGGTAGGAAGCCTTTTCAGAATTATCCTTCTTTAAAGAAACCCTTCCAAGCGAAAAAAGTACAACAAAACTATGGTGAGACTTTCTGCATTCCTCAACCCAAAGAGACCACCACCCTTGAGAAAATGAGGAGCTGAAAAGAGCCTTAAAAACTCAAAGCACAGGGAAGACCACCCCACCGAA
Source organism: Pterocles gutturalis (assembly GCF_000699245.1). Taxonomy (NCBI): domain Eukaryota; kingdom Metazoa; phylum Chordata; class Aves; order Pterocliformes; family Pteroclidae; genus Pterocles; species Pterocles gutturalis. Next base: position 12,907 of record NW_010142663.1, on the reverse strand, counting down.
GTGACCCAGCTTGGCTTGAACTTTTGAGTTTTGGTGGGAATTTTAGACAGAGCCTTCTTTGACCAGTGTGCTGCATTGTCATCCAGGTTGAGTCATGGGGAGGTTTCCCGGAGAAGACCAAAATGTCCCAAGCTTTGTGTGGTGCTCAGCTTTGGTAGCAAACCAGACAGCAGAATCACACGTTTGATTAACAGGCTGGTAAGCAATTCATACATGAGTCACTTCATGTCCACGGTACAGAAAGGCACCTACACATCACTCACCTTGGACCCATGGAAGTCCACCATTCCTCATGCCCAAGCCCACAGACACAATCAGCTTCGCAGAAGAGAACGATATGGTCGGAGAAGCACTTCTCATGGGATTCTTCAAGGCCAGATCTTGACCTGTTTGATTTTACAGGTAATTTTTCTTTCAAGCTCTTCCCTCCCGTCTCTTCTCCAAGCTCTGGATACTGGCTCTGTGGGCACACAGCCATCTTGCAATTCAACCATGTTATCTGTGCAGTGCAGGCAACAATCAAATAAAGACAAAAATAAGAGTTTAAGCTAAGGTTCCCATCAGTTGCAATTCCATATACATAACATTTTAATTATATCTCATCTCCAGTGTAATAGTTAGAGATGCCATTTGATATAGCTTTTTTTTTTTATTTGAAAAATTAAATCTAACTAAATTAGCAAAAATAAAGTAGTAAAAGTTAATTGGGAATTATCTACTCCAAAATAACTCCTACTGGTAAATGCTTTGTGTGGTTATAAAAGGCTGATAAATATAATTGTATTTATGTAATGAGTATCACGTTTAATTTACTGTACTTGGTTGTTATACACCATTTTACACAGGCCTCATAAGTGAGCTTCATATTATTGCTTGTATCACTTTTTTAAAAAAATAACACAATCAGATGCAGCACATAGGAAATGTCCAACAGATTTTGAACAAGGTAGCAATTAGCAATTTGTCCAGAGAAATATTCAGGATCCTCTGCATCTGCATGACCTAAAAATAAGAGCGTTTAGTAACACTCTGTAAGCTGATGGTTCATGCCTAAGTGGCTTGACACAACGCAAGGTCTGGCATATGTAGCCTATGGTTTAAGAACTGTGATGTTCATCTCCGAGCTCCTCCTCAGATGAGCAATTACAGCCGAGTGCATGACAATAGAGTAATGCTTGCTCCTGGCAGGGCTGCGCTCTGGAAAAGGGTGAAATTTATTTTTTTTTTTCTTTCTCTTAATCTTCAGTTAATACAATTTTGGTCAGATGTTTTCACATTCCAGAAAGCACAAGTCAACCCAGTAGCTGAATTTGTGGGTTTCTCAGTTTGCTCTGGTTTAGGCACAGACTTGAGACTACGCCTCTTTTCTGTTACCGTTATTAAAAATTACATGCAAAAAAAGCCTTAGCATAACTTCCCTGGTAAAGATTTTCAAACTCAAGCAGCACTATGTCCAACGCTGGAGATCGGTACATACTCCATGTGTGTTCATACCATTTACAATGCACAAAATACCCAAAAGTAAAGTAAGATTTCTCTTTTATAAAGTTTTTTCTTTTTCAGGGTTTTTTTGAAGTATATGTCATCAGATGCATCACAAACCACCCGCACGACCCCAGGCAATCAGCGGGAAAATAGCACTCGAAACTGAGAAAAAAAACACATAGTACGGTGGTTTGTTTGAACAGAAGTTTCACATGCAAGTAATGGGACAAATTCTACCTTAAGTTTCTACGTTCAGCACCCTCTGAAGTTGCTGGTAGGAACGTCTTTGCTCTACAGCTTTGTTCAAAGTCATTATCCTTAAAGTTGCTACCAGGGGACTGAATCAGATATATGCATTTGTCTGCCCAGTCATGGAGTTTGCCAAATAAATTCAAATCTCAATATATACAAACATTTATCAAATCTAAGTCATGATGTCTCTTCTGCTTTGAGGTGTAACTATGTTAATTGGTCCGACAAACTTAATACTTTTACATCATTTTGCGATTGGCCTTGAATTTTGAAAATTATCTACTATTTAACCCATTAAGTGCTGGAAACCCTGTGCATATGCAGGATGTTGGTTCATATCTCACAGAAGTGTTCAAAGGGAAAGGCACCTTGCTTAGTCTAAGTCACTGTTCATGAGACAAGTGAAGAGTTTGGCTTAAATTTGGTCCTTCATGTTTGCATGTTCTTGAAAGAGGAACCATCCTTTCAAACTCATCCATCTGGTAGACAGAACAAGGCATTTTTCTCCAGAAAACAAACAAACAAAAAAAAGTAAAAATTAATCTGCAGCAAAAACCTGTATGTTCCCATCCAAATCCTTCAGGGTTGACAAAGACCAGCACAGAAATACAAAACTTGCAGTAGATTTATGAGTGCTCCTCATCATGACGGTCGGAAAACCATACAGTTAATTCTTTCCTACGTTACCAAGACTGAAAAAACTAAGGTTATACAAGATGTTAGTATCTCTGAACAGAAAAATCCGAAATCCAGGCCCTGATCACTATTGACAAAATCAGCCTCAGTCTCAATACCCTTATGAGCATCTTTCAGGTAGACAAATAAAGAGGCCAATGCATGCTGGGTTTTGTCCCAATTTTAAGAACATCCCATGATGTTTCTCATATCTATCAAAAGATCTTTGAATGGAGCATGTTGGCAATACTGTGAGGTTATAAAAATTCAGAGTTCCCATTATTGGTGTGAGACATATATAGTAGATTATTTTTCTTCATTTTGCTAGCACCTACGTGCATAAGTAAGGATCTGTTTGCATCCTGTCCCATCCTCCAGCCATCACCCACCACAGGATACCGCATCTCACACTCTCAGTCACCATTGATGCTGCAGATACTCACTATATCCTCTATCTGGAAAAGTTTTTAACAGTATACTTGCTCCCATTCTAAAAAATCTCATAAATTAATCTTATAAAAATAATTCATATTGGACTTTCAGATTTCCTCTTAAACCACCACAGTTCACAAGACAGCTAGGAACCTGAGATTCTCATGCATTACAGAACTGGGGGGTGAAGACCAGCTCTCAAAATGAGTATTGAAAATTCCAAAGGGCCTGTGGATTTTGAAGCTCTGGCAATGCTGTACTGATTTGAGGCACAGTCCAATGAAAAAAAAAAAACACCTTCCTTGGAGCAAACTGATTGGCAGCGAGTTGGCAGCAATGACTTGTTGACTTTGGAATACCAGAAAATCACTGTATACCTTTAATTAAAGAAAGGGCATGTTTCTCTCCAGCTCCCCCATACCTACTCCAGCTTGCCCTGGTTTCTGTTATTTCTATTGTGGATATATAGCTGCAAGATTTATAGTATCAGACCAAAAGTAAAGGCTATTAATGTTGGATTCCATAGGGATTTTTCATTAAGGCTTCTTAGTTTTAGTTTGTTTATAAATTATCATCCTGAGGCTTGTAAAAAGGTCTTCCCCCCCCCGCCGCTTATTCTACTGACATTGCAATTTATATTGTTGTATTTCCATAGGAGAAGTCAATTAAAAATTACAATTTTTTTTCATTATAACAGGAACTAGGACTGTGGATCTATACACAAGCTATTAACAAATTTTCCACTATTAGAGTGACAAAAATTAATATAACTTGCACCAAAACCTAAAAAAAACCCTCCACAGTTAAGTTATTTAGCTTCTATGGACCACAAACATGGAGACTGCGTGACGTTCTTCTACCCATTCCAGGATAAGGGGCAAAAAGCCCAGACTTTGACAAGTGCCCACATTTTATGGAGCAAGACATGTCCACCTGGCTCAGCTGTTGTCCTACCAAGACATCAAAAAGGTCGCTAAATGGTTTTTATCATAGTAAACGAAAGAGGTACCTGATTATTGGCTATCACCCACTTCAGTGACCCATTTAATGTTTTAAAACATTAGTGGTGTTTTGGTAAACCTTCTGACCACGTAATTGTGAGCAAGGTACCGCATCTCACTAAGCATTCCATGCGGCTAAAATTTATTCTGCCAAGCTTCTGCTTACGGTTTGGACAGATATTTAGCAGTGACTAGAAACCTGGCACTTGTCACTGCCAACCACAGCAGTTATATGGAGGGGTTACACTGAGATTTCTAACAGCACAAGGCAGAAAATGTATAAAGCACTCTTGAGCTCATCTTCCTCTGCTCTCATTTGAGGTGACCTACGCAGATCTCTCAAGTCTTTCATAAGTTTTTACCTTCAAACAGGAGATTCTTCAAACAGAAAGATACAAAGTCATGTACTCCTGCATAGATCATAATATCATCGATCATAAAATATATACAACTGTAATAAACCCCACAAAATGTTCCTTATAATCTCTTTTGCACCAAATATTTCTTTTCCTATAGCTTCGGTTCAGAAAATAGTGCTCTTACGTTCGCTTGACTTTCTGCATCAGCAGACTTGAGATATTTCATGGCGTAAAATTACCATTTGATACAAACATAGGAGATAATAATTAACCAAGAACAAAAATTCAATGGACAGAAAGCACTTAGAAAAACAGAGACAAGAGGTCTTGCCCCAGACAGTATGTCCCCTCTTCCAGTTCAGTGCACCAGCACGAGCTTGTAACATCACCCAGCTTCAACAGTACCAGCAAAGGCCAGTGAACACAGAATAATCACCAAGTGTATCCTAATTACAGCAACATCTGTTCCAGATGTTTTTGATGCATCATGCAACACCGTTTTTCACAATAGCCTGCAAAAGTTTACATTTCTTATCTACAGCAGATTGATTATTATTATTATTATTTCAAGTCAAATTAATTCTCATTAAAGGTACTGGATGACAGCCGTAAAGACTGAGAGCCCTCATTTATTACCAGCTAAATAATATTATAATGGCATCAGCAGCCCAGGTTTTTCTCAGTGCTTTACCAACACATATATCATACCATGGGAGTCCCCAGTGTGGGAAATGTTGATGCACGTAGCTGTGGACCACCCAGAGGAGCCCTGAAATGAGCACATCAGTACACAGCATCACTCAAGGCAGCTAACGTCCTGGCACGGGTTTGGTCACATGCTAACTTAACGTGGAAAACACAGAAATGAACAGAATGATTACCCAAGTTCTAAAGTCAAATGGACAGTTTAATAGAAAATGATGTGCTCATAAGGTCTTTAGAATCATTTGGAAACATAGTGGTTGAAATAAAATACACCAAAGGTACTCTCACACTAAAAAATCCTGATCTTCCTCTTTTTGTTACAGTTTTGGGTGCCTTAGACATTGGAATAAGGCAGTGAAAAATAAACCAATTAAGTCATTATGAGCTTGAGAAGGTATGCATGCATTAGTTTCTTTTTTTTTCCTTTTAAAGCTGTCACATTTCTCCTGCTTCTTGTGTTTTTAAACCGTAAAGGATCCCTGTGTTTCCCCGAGACAAAGGATGGGCTCTAAAACTCCATCTTCTGATGAGTTAAAGAACACTGCAGGAGTACTTGCCAAATCATACCACCATTATTAATTCAGGCGTGATGAAAGTGTTCATTTTAGCTATAATCATGTAATTCATCAAAATACTACTAGAGCATATCATTCGGAACTATTACACTGATATAGCACCTTATTGCACCTTCGCCGAAAGCGGGAAATGTATTTTTTGATGCTTATCTACTGAAAAAGCAATTCAGTTTGGGATTTTGGAAGCGCTATCTTGTGTTACAATAAAAAGGAAATTTCAAACATATTTTCTTGTACTTGTATGATGTTGTTATTATGTATTTGGGTGATTATCTCCAACGATGAAGTTTAAAAATGGCAGAGCACTGAAGCAGTGTATTTATCGGGTGCTGAAGGAAGGAAGGCGTTATGAATATACAATATTATATGAAGTTTAAATGTAGATTTTGGTCTCTCTGTCCACTTTTAAAATAGCTTTACAGGCCAAAATCTGTCTGCTGCAAGAACCTTTCCAAAAAGGGGGTTTTTGGAGTTCTTTCAATGATAAACAATACGTGTGAAAAAAAGGGAATCTGGTGATAAATCTCAGGACGTGAAAAGGAAGAGCAGCATCCTGGGCTGCGGCAGGACCGCAGCTCCCCATCTCATCGTCTCGCGCCATGATTGCCCTCTCGCTCTGCCTATCCGTCTCCTGCTCAGCACACACAAGCTGAAATTACAAGGGGGGAGAAAAGAAAAAAAAAAAAGAAATGTGAAATTCAATAAAGCTCCGCTAAGTATAGGGCTCGTTGATTCTTTTCACGCATTAGCCGAGGCGCCCTTGGCACGGAGCTGGCGGGTGCTGCAGCTGTGCCGACTGCTGAGTGACGCACCTAGATCGTTTCCAACGAACTAAAAAAAAGTCCTTAATTGTCCACATCAGGAAAGCTTCATTATTACAAATAGAAAAGTAAAAAGTTATCCATTCTCACTCTCAGGTAAAATCAAAGAAAATGAGATTAATGCGTGCTAAAGGCATAAAGAGCTACATTTCACAGAGCTGGCAATGAGCTCCTGTGCCCCTTTTTCTCTCTCCCTTTTTTCCTCTCCCTCAGCCCTAGAGTGGGCATCCTCTGATGCGAATAAAAAGCAGAATTTGGGGACCAGCTGGGGGCAACAGTATGCAACATATGTGCCTGAGCCTGCCATGCAAAGATACCTGATGGGTTCCTTTTCCCCTACGCAAATTAGGCGTCAACCTCTCAAAGTCTGGCTAAGGAGGTCAATTAGGATTTATAAGAGCATCTTTTCATCTAGAGCAAAATATCCTTAAACAAGGAATAAAATGTAAATTTTATTTACATTTTAAATTTACATGTTAAATTTTAAAAATTGAAACTGGACATTTTAAATTTTATTTACATTTACACGACTAACGGGTAGGCCATCAGCTGAAGGCATATACTACCACAACAAGACGAAAAGGTGAAGGACCAAGGCTTGGATGACAGTTCAGGAGGAGAAAGAAATCATTTCGGAATTGCCCCTGTCTGTTCCACTAATACAATAAAGCCGCAGCGCTCCATCCTCCTTCATCCGCACCGCTCCACGTTGGCACAACAGATACATCAAAATAGAGTCGGTGCTTTTAGTTGAAAAGGAAAAGAGCAAACGCAGAGAAAAGAGGCTGTTACTGGAAAGACTGAGGAATGTAATCAAGTTATACACAGGGAGAATTCAGCGATATATTAGAAATTTACCTTTTAGAGGCAGCTGGCAAACTGAGAAACAGAAATCCTCTTCTAGGGGAAATCTCCATGTTTAAAGAAAAATTTAAAGAAGTCCAGAAATGGACTGAATGAAATGTACAGGAAGGGAAATTTAAACATTTAATCTACAAAACAGAGCAAATTAAAATGCTTTAAAAGGATGAGCAGCTTAAGAAGAGATTCAGCATTTAAAAAAAAAAAAACAACTCAACATTTTTACTTGATGCTCCATTATTTGATAGTTATGGCACCACACTCCATGGTTCTGAGGTAAAAATAAAAATAATATTACAAGTGGATATTTAATTAAAATATGTATTTTTTTTAAAAATAGAGCCCTCCTTTGGGGACTGTGAAGGTTTACAAACTTTTCTGGGTGTTGCACAATGCCCTAAAGGTATAATAGACTTTTATTCTCGATACACCAAAACTTCCAAGCAGCTCGAGGCCGGGGGGAAAAAAAAAAAAAGAAAAAAAAAATTGAGGTCTGAAGTCAGTTGTGGGGGACAGAGATTTGTACAAACTCACCAAAGAAGTTGACACAACATAAATTAAGGCACTAGTAGCCCAGATTTACATGTGCATATATTAAAGCTGAACAGTAAATTATCATTGGAAGCAATGTTTTATATTGAATATTTAAGTAAGCTAATAATATTTACTGTTCTATTCAGTAATTATTTGAGAGTAATTAGAAGCTAATAGCTACCGGTTTATAGCTATTAAGTCTCTTTAGCACTACAACGTGGCTTTTATACGATCCTTTTGTTTATTTTCACTATAATCCTCTCCGCAGCTATCTTCATGCAAACACAAACTCCTTCTTCTACACCTCTTGAAGTGCCCAAAAACCAGGGAAATTAGTAAACCATCCACAAAATAAAATTATTTCCCCTTCAACGAATCTCTTTCTACTCTCCAGCTGCAAAAGTGATTAAATTTCAGCACATGGGTAATTATATATTAACAGATTTACTGGGACGAGCAGGAGTGTACGGTGCATCCACACACACCTGGCTCCCCCAGCACATTTCTTCAGGAAGAAATTATGAGAAGCAGCAGACGACATATTTTATGAAGAGAGAAGACTATGGTTTCTTTTGTTCCATTTCCCAGTAAGCAATGGATGCTGTTCCATTGCTGGAGCGATCTCGCACCAGCAGGATGAAGCCATTTCGCACCATGTGGGTACAAAATGAAGGGTTTTTTTCACATGATTCCCTTTGAGCAAGTTTCCAAATGCTGCGCTGGATACAAGTTTTTCCAGATGTTATTGTTGTTGTCCAGCTATAGGTGTGTCAGCACTGCTGGTGCAACACGTCCAAGCTTGGTACAACCCACGCTGCCCTGCAGCATGCCCCAGGTACACAGATATATCTATTTGGTACCCAATTTATTATGAAAATAAACCTTACGTGTCAAGCATTAAAGTTTTTATGGAGCAAGATATAAAGGCAGACCTAAGTTTAAATGTATGAGCGAGTGGACCAGGTTCATAAGCCCAAGTGTCCCACAGTGTCACATCTCCAAGCTGAAGCAAGCCCTAAGAGGTGAATATTTGGTGCTGGCTACCTTGCAGACATTTTTAGGTAAGAAAGTTTCATTCTGTTCAAGGATGACAAAAAAATTCCTGACAAAAGGGTACAGTAGCAAAAGCTGAAACAGCTCTGTTTTCCAAAAAACTAACGCTGAGATGCCAATATTCATCTATTACCGTCTGTTTTATTGAACTGAGCCCATGGGTGGGACACAGCAAAGCCCTGCCATGCTCTCCAAGCTCCTTGACACCTGGATCTAAAGGAAGCGCTGTAGGAAAGAGAGCTGCATCTTCAACCGTCAGAAAATACTCTGGAAGAAAGCACGAGTGGTCAGAAATAGTCTAACCCAGTGTGATCCTAAAGCATCGCCTCACTGGGGCAGGGGCAGCAGCCTGCAGCTCGCTCCTTGTATTCCTGACGCTCAAAGCCATCGACAAGGGTGATGGGAATAATGGTGGTGTTTAACTACTCCTGAACTTTTTCACTGGACTAGGTTTTGCTATAATATAAGCTCACTTGTTTTTCTTTAAATTCATCATCTAAGCTCATAAGTAATATTTCTGAAAGAAGAGAAAGTTAGATATAACAAAATAACGATGAAAATCTCATTTACTTAATAAAATTCCTTTGATTTTTAAATCAAAACTGATCTCCATCCATTTGAACTTTAACTACCTAATTTTGTCTCGCGTTTCAGATAACACACAGTAAATGCAATTTGTCATCATAAATGTATTATTATTTAATCATATGAAAGTTTTGGTTTATCTTGAGAAAATATTTATAGTAGTTTTAATACACGGGATCCATTCTTGACAGAAATGATGAAACAGATTTATCACCCTTGACAAATTATATTGCAAAATGTCCTCTCCTGACTGCTTACAACAGAAATATTAACAACACACGCAACTGGAACACCACCTGTGATTCTCATTTCTTTAGGCTAATATCATGGCACCCTCTAATCCCTTTCTACGGAGACTACACAGGACTTCGAACACGAGTTACTTAGAAGAGTAATTCTATGAATGACTGAAACCTGTAGCCCTTTAAATCAAACTAAGTAGTGTTTTATTAATGTGCCCAGCAAATCAATCTAAATCCAAGGATAATAAAGCCCTAATCAGGTGGTAGAAAAAATAATAGGTTGTCATGCATGAGGAAAAATAGGCAATCATGGAATGTTTTCTTTAATTAGGTTGTGCAAAGTGGAAGGACTGAGTAGGAACTGGCAAGACATTCATCATGAGCAAGGTGGGAAATTATTGAGATTACTGAGGAAGGAAAATTGAGTGTCAAATACTAAGATTTGACTGGACAGAAAATTAAAACTGTTTTGCTATTCGTGTCACTTACTTTTGGCAACTTATTGGCAGGTATGGCTGTTCAAAGCAGTGTGAACCCGGATATTTCTGGAGTTTCAAGACCCTATACAACTTGCTTTAACTTTTAACGGCATTAGCGTACGCAAATTCTGCCTGTGCCTCCCAGAGGGACAGAGTGGGAATTCATCTCCACAGACCTTTAGCTGGAAAAACCATGTGGATTCAATTGTTACTTTGAAATAAAGCAATTACTTCTGTTATCCCAGGTCATTAGTATGTGGCCAGGTATTGAAGATGCTTCACAAATTACAAGTATCATAAAAGAGATTATTTAGACAATGAATTTTCCAAAGTTAGAGAAACAAATTCAGTGCATTAGATGATGATAATAATAAAAATAACAATATTATTACTTCTATTATTACTATTTTTATTATTTTTGAATTATTTCTCAGCCATCCAATGCTGAATTCAGCTCTGGTATGTACAAAAATCTTGACAGTACTAAGGCAAGCTTGTAAATGTTGTAAAAACTAAATAAAAAGTATCCTAGAACCTTTCAGAGACACTCTAATTATAATGCTCTTTAATTTAGTCAGCATTTTTCATGCCTATCCTAAAGTCTCAGGCAGCACAGCATACACGGAGGACTCCCAAGTTCTTCCCAGCCGTGGTGACATTTGGGTATCGCACTGAGAGATCTTCTCGCCATCTTCTCTCTCATTTCATTGAGATGTTAAAATGGTACATTAATAATTATTTTTTATTCCATCATTACAAATATTACCAAAACACTACTAGCTAATACGAAACAGAGATCTTGACTCTTAGCTGTCCCCGCTCTCCATGATGCTCAGTGGTGCCTTCCATCCCATAAATGCAGAAGTTCCTAAATATGTTTAATGCTTATCTTAACCATGAAAGTTACCTCCTCATTAAATCACTTTAACAGCAGAAATAATTTTAAACTTAAGCTGACTTGAAAATCATCTTCTTCTAGGCAGAGTTTCAGTTTCATGAAAATTGCATCAAAATCCAAGAACTAAAAAAAAAAAAAAAAAAAAAAATCCTCAACTGAAATCTCACTCTTTCTTTGTAGAAACTGAGGGGTACCCAGGAGTGAATTATGTTCTACAGATCTTGAAGCGATGGATGTTAACAGCACTGAAGTCTTCAGTAAAAGGCAACCAAGGTGTTTGCCCACTTTTGAGCCACTAACTCCAGAAAGCAGACACGGCAGCAGGAAATCAGGGACAGTCACATAGTTATTGAAACTCAACCATTCCTACGTGGGCGCTGATGAAATGGGGAACTCCAGTTTGAAAAATGTTTCATCAGAAAACTTTAAACTAGGTCTATTCTGGTAGATATTCTGGGCGGGAGGGGATATGACACAGTTAGTGTCAGATTTGTACACAAAGTTTGTTGGGAGAGAGTCTTCAGAAAAATGAGTTTGAGTTTAAAAGCTATAGAAAAAACTCCAAATTCATGTTCTCTGGTTTTTAACACCTTTGAAAAACTGTGCTGTTTTCCTTTCTGTGTTGTTTTAAGGGTAAATCAAAATGTTTCGCAGAAGAATTTTCACATCAAAAAACTTTAATGATAACTTTCTCCTTATGAACCGGCCTGACCCTACAGAATGGCATCCCAGGTTTCCATCTGAGGCTGCTTGGCTGAGCAAGGCTGCGAGGAGCCGCCTGATTTAGCTGTTCAGAGAGCCGAGCAGGAGAGATTGCCACCTCCAGACCACCACTCCCAAAGAACAAACCTACAAATCACTTGTCACCAACTTTGATCTACCTTGTTTCAGGTGGTTTCCTCTCTGTCTATTATTTCTGCTAAGAGACCCGTGAAAATTAAATACAGACCCCATCAATGCTCCAGTGACCTAGTGCTCCATCATACCAGCAGTGTAATAGCAATAAATCATTTCAACTTTAATCTATTGTTATTGATGAATGTACAATTATTTGTCATCTAATATGCTGAAAATGATGACCAAAGAAATAGATCAACTTTTTTTCTTCTTCCAAGTACGGCATTGATGGATTGTATCCCTAAGCTGTTATTACACTTATAATGTACTCTTCTGCTATGACAGCACAGCTAGTTTTTTAATCATTCCATAGTAATCAACTTAAGACAACATAGCAAGACTCATAACTCATGTTCTTTTCATTTTTGGCAGTGATGGGAAATGAAAATGTTTTTATTCTTTTGAAATAATTCTTACCTGACGAGGCTGCAGATTGCTTTAAAATTGTAAATAAATGGTTGTTTATTGAGCTGGAACTGAAAAGTGACACATTAAAATGCCCGTTTCTGAAGAAAAAATAATAATATAGGTCTGAGTGGAGCTAGAGTAGGTTAAAAAAAAAATACTTTGTTTTTCTTTTAACTGGTTCAGTGCTAACTGCAATCTGTACGTGCTGGTTCAGTTATACAAGCATGGCTCCTATCACTATATTTAAGAGCAGAGTAAGTCTGCAAAGACAGACTGGCTCGGTAAAATAATCTCAGGATATGTTTCAAAAACTCATTTGGAAAATCTGTGGGCTTAGGAGCCACTTTCCACTTTCAGGGGCAACTCAGGAGTATGACATTCTAGAAATTGTGATCATCTTAAGTCTGGTAGATTAACTGGAACTTGTGAACAAACTCTTGGGAGAGGAAAAAGAAAATGTCAGTTATCTCTCAAGACACTGTAAGGATCGAAAACGCTATTTTCTAGGAGTTACCATGCTTCTGAAACGTGTATGCAGTATAAGAAGAGAAAATATTTCAAGAAACTGCTTTTTGACCATATGTCTAGAAAAATGTGACATTGCAAGACTACCAAAACCACACTAATAAAAGCACTTTTTTTTTT